>NW_028289244.1:5460750-5612437 GCF_059628265.1 Tinamus guttatus | reverse complement strand
ATTTTGGCCTCCAAGGCACACAGCAGATGGGCTGTCATTCAGGGCCTACCGTCTGCACCATTCGTTCCTTGGGGTTTGAACTTATTAAGGTCAGTGTTTTACAAACACAGTCAAGGAGGGAAGTTTGAGAGATATTACAACAGCAGTAAAAGTGTGGACTGCTTCATCAGCGTTCTTGGAAAATTAGTTCAAATATCCTCAGTGGCAAACAGCATTTAGCTCTGCTCAATGCAGAAGAGAGGAAAAAAGAGACAACAGAGGGTTTTTAAAGATCAGGCACACTGAGTAAATCAGAAGCAACTGTACATACTGCCCCACTGCCTGGAACTCCTTCCTGATGTCAGTCAGTGCCAGATCTAGCCGAATACAGAAGCAGTGCCACCTCTTGCTGAATCCTTCACCTTCCTCTGTTATCAGAACCACCTCTGTTTCTCCGGCCCGCTGCATTGCTCACTGCTGCTGCAGCGTGCAGCGGCACCGCGGCGGCAGCTCCCAACGCGCACAGCCGCGCCGCGGGCGCTGCAGCGCTCAACGTCACCGCATCGCTCTGCCTACTTTGTATCTTCTTTTCCCACACTACCACAGGGACCCGAAAGCACCCTCTGTAGTGAACATTAAAAATCAATTCCTGCTATAGAACCTCATTTTCATGCCTTTTGTTTCAACATTCAGATTTTAGTTCCATACACAGATGTAAACCACAATATGCTTTAAAAAAAAGTGTTTTTTCCCCTCTCCCTTCTTTTTAACAAACTTGTATTAGCTGATTTAGAAATTAGCAAAAGGGCTTGGGGAGGAGGGAAGAAGGGAAAAATATATATTCTCTCAGCTTTTCTTAAAGATAAACAGACAAATAAATAATAAGCCAAATAGCATCATTCAGTGAAAAAAAATGCCTGGAGGCTTTAAAATGGGCAGCATGTCCTTAAAATATTAGCTTGATGTTGCTGAGAAAAGGGGCAACTGAAGCAAAAAGAAAACAATTCTGCATCAAACTGCTCTACAGGGCAACTGGGATAGCTGCTTCCTCCCCGACTGCGCTGCACCCCCTCTCAGCCCCCCGTCCCCCGGCTGCTGCTGCACCAATTTGCATGAGAAAAACTGTGAATGTCACACAGAAACATGCACAGCAATATTCTCCCTAAGCAAATAAAGCTTAGGACCAGCAAGCAAAGAAAGTTATGGCCATGACACAGTTGTAAATAAGTGCCATTCCAGGGCCTTTGCAAGTTTTTCTGCCTCACAAACACTGAGCAGATTCAAGGCTTTCCTTCAGACACAAATCTGGCTCGCTCTTACTTTGCCCAGCATGGAGCTGCAACTCTCAGTGCAAACCCTACCATCACCCTGGCACCACAGGGCAGGGACACTTCCTCACAGAGGTAGAGCTTAGAAGGTCCCATTTTCTCATTCACACAAAGGGCCACACTAACAGGGGAACTGCCCCCAGGCACCACTTCACCCCAAAGACTAAGTACTTAACTGAAATGCTTCAATTAGAAATTAGTAACTAGGCACATCCTGAGCTCTCACAAGGAAAGACATCATCTCCAAAGCACCATTTGAACCCCATGGAAGCACCTTTCACACTGTCAACCTCTAAACAGCCTTTCAGGGTGAACACAGACCATGCAGAGACTAGTTTCAAGTTAGATGGGATAAGCCTGGGTGTTTGTTTTTGTTATCAAGACACCAGTTTTTGTTATCAAGTTTTCAAAGGGGAGAGAACCTCTTCTTTTCCCGGGAAGCAACAACTAGCACCTCATCCACTTAGACTCTGTCCACGTGCTGTAACTCTGTCAATGGAACTAACTGGCACTTGCCCATGTAAAGGCCCTGGCTGATAAGTGACCAGCGGGGTGGCCCCCAGCAGCCTCTCCATAAGTAAATAAATCAGCATCAACTCCATAAGTAAATAAAACATCATCCGAAGGAAAGGATTCTATTAGTTGTCTCAACATATTGTGCCAGCAGAGCACAGGATTTAGCACCTATTAAATCTCCAGCAAGCCCTACTTTGTGAGTGTGTTGTGGGTTATATTTGTTTTTTTTCTTTCCTCGGAGGCTTCCTCTAACATATTTTTAAACACTGAAACTATCTTAACATAGCTCAAGTAATAGCGAATGAGATGTGAAAAGGTCTATCAATGGCTTGTGACCAGTCTCTTCACTGCTACGCACAGTCAGCCACAGTGAAATAGGCTCTTAGTAGGACTGGGAAGGACCAAAATTGCTTTTTTGATAAATCATTTGTTCATCTGCTTCCTTAGAGTTGTTCCTCCAGATCAGTCATGTTTGCATGAAGTTTCCTGCCAGGGATTGCCAGGGAAACATGCCCTATACTTGGTTGGGAAGAGGATGCTAGGAGGTGACTGAGGTAAAATAACAACTCTACAGAGAATTCAGGAGATGCTGCCAGACTGTTTAGGGCTGTGTCAAATGTGGGAGCAGGTGGCAGAAATGAGAAAGCTCAGGAAAGGTCAAGCCTTGGAGGAGTGGAGCGAGAATCTCTTCGCACAGAGGAGCTGATCTCTGAAGCAGTATCTTGCCAGAGGCAGCTAGGGAAGAAAAAGCAAGTAAATGGCTTTGAAGGAAGTAGAGGACTGAATTCATCTCATCTCCTTTTGAGCATCTTAAAATGAAGTATGTAACCTAGGCTTGTCATCCAGCCTCCCTCAATAGCAGGTGAAAGGAGAGAATGGCACATTAGAGGGCAATTAATCCTGCCTATCTGTGAACTGGATCAATCTGAAAGCCCCTGTTCGAATAAATCCAGGAACCAGCTCAAATTTGCTCCAAGAAACGTGATTAGGTGAGGAAGAGCCCACCCTTAATCACCACAGAGCTCCTGAGAAGCTGGCTAATATCTGCTAGTGTGACTTTAATGAGGTATCTCCTCAGAACAGCACCCCAAAAACAAGCAGCAAGAGAAGTTATATGGAAGTGAAGCTGGCCATATGGCAACTTTAAGTAATCAACAAAATTATCAAAAAAAAAAAAAAAAAACAAGAAAAGATGATGAATGCTAATACAATAACTGAATAAAATACATTATCTTCGATTCCTCTTTGCTTAGATCTATAATCATTTCAGAAAGAGTGATTGGATTATAAAATAGATTTCATTTATTCCTGATAAAAGAATAATGCTACATTTTTGACAAGTGTTGTTCAATATGCCACCTGGGTTATTCTAATAACAGACACTAAAATGAAATATGAGAGGACTCCTAAGAAGATCCTGACAGTTAAAAGGGAAGAAGCATTTCAGAGTTCTTTCTTGGAATGTTCTCAGCTTTTGGGGTTAAGCAGAAAGTTTTCATCAGTGCCTTTTCAAAGGCCATGGTGCAAGTTTGGAGGATACGGCTTTATTCCTGCGTTACTGCTAAAAGTTACTGAAAAAAAATCAGAGAAAAGTCAGATACATTTAACTTCCTGAAGACAAGCTGCCTCTGTGGCCACATGCCAATGGAAAGCGATGGTCTAGGAGATCCCCGAGAGCCAGACTGGGTGAGCTCCTGCTGTGAGCACCCAGGCAGCACCATCCTGCATCAAGGTGCAGGGTCAGCAAAGTGAAGCTCTCTGCCTTCCCACTACACTGGGAGCACGCGCTGGGAGCAAAGGGTGCAGGATTGTCAGACCTTCCCCTACCCTATGAACTTGTTATTGTGGCAGATCAGATTTACGCAAATCTGCTGGGTGCAATGATGATCTCAGCCATACAGAAATGTGGTATTAAATCCCTGTGACTTACAGACTGATGTTGGGATTAGCCCAGTGCTTTTCTCATTCAAGTCCATTCTTGGACAGTTCAAATTCCCAGTTAGGTCCCCATGGACTTACACTTGCACAAGGTCTTTTGGGGATGCGCTAAGGGCACCTCCTTGCTTCTCAGATGTGCTTCCACCTTCCTAACACAGCTCCTCCACACTGACAAACTAGCACAACTGCAAAGGAGCTCAGGGGAACCTCTCTTTGCAGTTGGCTGCCTGAAGAATGCAATCACTATGGAAAATGGTGGAGATTATGCAACAGATAAATCAAAGGGAGACTGTGCACCCTCCTCCCTTTGCACAGATCCCATACATCACCATGACTCAGTGCAGTTCTCCCAATGGGGACAAATTCCAACTTCTAATGCACTTTCCATTTGATTCCTTCATGATAACAGATGAGTCGCTGTCTTGAGATATTGCATTTTGATTGTAATATATTAAACCCCCTCCGTATTTCAGAAAGATTTGGTTTGGGATCCAGTATTAATCCCATTTCAGTAGCCTGAGCTATGCATTTTACCACTATGATGCAAAAGAAATCTTCCAGTCCAATAGCTATTTGCCTCCCCTATCCCCTAGGTTTTTCTGTCTTCTCTTTTTTACCAATCCTCCTAGATGCCATAATTCAGCTAATTTTATTTAGAGATCATATATCTGGCTTTGAAGCCAGACGAGTTGAGCTCTCTCCTTGCAGTCCCTTCCCTGATAGTCTTGTAAAACTCCTCCATGCCGGCTTGGCTGGACGTGTTGCTTGGCATGTGTGCAGAAGGGGATAAGTGAGTGGAGAAACAATTTCTGCTCTTCTTCTTGGGTCTTTTGTTGGACAATTGCAGATGGCATTTTGACCACTGTCCAAAACTCCTACACTGATGCATAAGGATAAATGTCACATGTAATCCTGAAGGTTTTCCTAAGCCCCCTGTACTGCAAAGATGCCCCCCTCCATCTCAACAGCATGAAGCTGCTACTACCACTTCCAAACTCCTTGTAATCTTCAATCGGCTCTAAAGCCTTCTCAGCTATAACACTTTCCAAAAGCCAAGCAGTTCCCAAATCCACTGCACTGCCTCCTTATTCATGTTTGCCTCTGAGCGCTGCTGCCTCCTTTCTGGAGGGGCTGCAGGAACCAGGAGAATCCCAGCTGTCCGCACGACCGCGCTGACTTTCGCCTGCAAGGAGAGCCCCGGCCCCAAGCTGAGGGCTACAAACAGTGACCAAGCACATTATCCCTGGATCTTTTCTTGATCTATAAATTTCCTTTCTAAAGAAAGATGTAGTACCAGCAGGGGATTAAAAACAGTTGTTTCTTGAGCATCCCAGGTGGCTGTCTCTCATCCCCCTTCCTAATATCTCCTTCAGGCTTGCATAACTTGTTGTTTCTTCTTTGCTTTTTCCCCCCACGCCTGAACAATTCTTGGATTTGGCAGGCACAGAAAAAACAATGCTATGACAAGCATTTTCTGAATGTATCAAAACACGTTTCTTTGATCCTCCTTTTTTTATAAATACAAAGCAAACTGTTCACTCAAGGTTAGTATTTCTGACTTCAATCGGCTGTAAGAGAATTCCAGATGTTGCTGAGAATTTTTAACATTCCTATCTTTAGAAATTAGCAGCTCTAAACAGGTAGCCCCACAGATACCCACAAAATCAGAAAAAACTGCTGGATCCCGAGAGCTGGCCCAGAGGGGTCTTCAATGCTGACATTTTCACATATGTAAATATAAGTTTCTTGAAGTTATTATAGTTGTTTGTGTTAAAATGTGCAGGAGGGAGGGAACAAACAGTTCCATCAGCCCTGACCATCCAAGACTACCAGAATTACCTCTAGTCTCACTGCTGCTTTGCCAAGACACCAGAGGAACCAGTCAACTGGCAAGCAATTCTCATGTTCCCTGTGATTCTTCAGATAAACTCAGTCACGTCACTGGATTTTAATCAAGCTATTTTATTTAGCAGGGGAAGCTAGCTACTAATCACACCATTCACCAGGTTAGGGATGCTAAGAGACACAGGCAAGAGGGCTCCCTACCATCCAAGTTCCCTTATCTCCAAGAAAATTTCTTTGTAAACTGGTTAGAAGCCTTTTGTGTACAGAAATCCCACACCTCCAAAATCATTACAGTGCATATAATAAATGTTGGCTCTCTTTCCTTGATTTCTGGACCCACACTAAAAATGAATGCTTTTACTTTTATAAAAAAAAAAAAAAAAAAGAAAAAGAAATGCCAAGAATTCTTTTACTTTTTTTTCCCCTTCAATTCAATGAAGAAAATGCTGAAAAAGTGAAAATCAACTTGTCTTACCACCTCCAGGAGGTTTCTCAGGGAAGTCCTTACCTGTATTTCATAGATGAAACAAGTTTCTAAGGATCTGAATGTGCAAAGAAGGAGACTTACCAGGCAGTGCTGGAGGGAGCATCTGATACACAGCGGGACGGGTCAGTGGTCTGGGCTCAGAGAAGGAAGCGCTTGGTGAGGACACAGGAGGACACCAGGAGCCCAGGTCAGCAGCAGCAGCAGGAGCTCAGCGCCTGGAAAGCAAGAACGGGACATCTTCATCTCAGGACCCACACAGTATTCCCAGGCATTAGCCACGGACTCAGCTCAGTAGGTAACCCAGCACCTTTAAAAGGTTTTCATACAGCTTCCTTGATTCCAGGCTCAGCTTCCCAGCAACCGGATGCAATGTCACCAGTGTGGCAAGCTGAGCAATAGCTTTAAAATGACAGCAAGCCATAGAGACAGAATAGGGCTCGAAGAACCACAGTGCCACGGCCTCAAAGAGGGCTCCAGTGGATCCCACAATTCACTCAAGATGCTACCTTGGCTGTGCAAGGAAAGGAATCTTTCTTCTAACATCCCCAAACTTTTTTTTTGCCATCTTTTCCTAAAGTTCATCAAAGCAGAAAAACCTTCAGAACACAGGGGAATTAGCCTCTCTGCAAAACATCACATTTTCAAACACAGCATCTTTATGGGGGAGAAAAAGAAGAAAAATCTAGACATCTCTATTGAGAATAATTCACAGAATTATGAAATCAGTCTTTAAAAATACCTTGCAGGAGAAAATTAATCACATTAAACTGTCATAAATGACTTTTAGAAACCTTACAGAGAGGTACCATGACCTCAGCAAATGGAGTTGTTCATGAACCTCAAAGAAGTGCTAATCATTGAGTATTATCCACATACACCCAAATTAGGGGTGCCCCTTCACTGGGTGATCTAAGAGGGGTAAGAGTCATAAGGGGAAAAGAAACCGCTTGCCTAAAAGGCACTTCATGCAGAAATATCTGCTTGAAATTAACTCATATTAATTTTTAAAGTGGAATTTTAAATAGAGTCATAATTTTAAAAAATCTGTCATGACTCTTCCCCTTGCCAGTTCAGCATTTAGACTTGCACCTATGAAAAGTTCTATTTTGAGTAACAGCCCTGACAGCAATAAAGCTGAATAAGGGTAAATTTGAATTAGTCAGAAAACCATCACACTTGGATGAGAACAAGTCCTCCCGGGGGGATGTTTAAACTGCCTCGGAGGTTTCTAAAGGAAGGACAACACTCTGCATTGCTCTGTACAGGAAAGTCAACAGCCTGAAGACAAGTGCATTATTTGTTCTTAAGTTCTACAACTCTTTTTTCTCAAAAGTGTTACATCAACAGGGTATTTGAGGTTAAGCTCCTGACTTTGGTTCCCACTCTATCCCATTTCCAATGGTTGGGAAAGCTTCATAATCAACAGCCATGTCCACGTGAACAGATGGAAGCTGCAGAGCAAAAGAGAGGGAATAACCAGCCACTCGGTATGACAGCAGCTAACAGATGGGAAATAAAGCACGGCAGGAGAGCTACATAACAAAACCCACCTTCCCCAGTTTGCTCCTATTTTTACACCCATACTTGCTGAATTTAATCACGTATGTCGTATTACGGAAGAATGCACTGCCCAGCTACGAGCCCTCCAGAGCACGTCCTGCGCTGCCAGGAGGATCCACTACACGCTCATACACTTAGATACCATAAAAATCATCACCCCTATCTCTTAACCCAAACAAGCAATGATGGCTGCATTATCCAAGCAACAAAAACCTGTATCATCTGTCAATGTTTAGCTAAATCAACCTACCTATATTTCTTATAATAGATCAAAGTACTTATTTTGCCAGAAATAACCTCTCAAGTTCTATCCTCAAAACAAGAGTAGACAGGGTAAGGAACCAGTGCTTATGTTGCCTGGAAGTGTTTTGCTGATGAGGAAGTCTGCTTATCTTATAAATAAGGAACAAAAAATGGGTGTGGAGAGGAGCTCAGCACAGAACAATTATACTTGAAACGAAGATTAACTGAATACAAGTCAATTTTACAGCCATTTCTGTTTCTGTGAACAGTCAAAAAATTAACCCCACCAAAATGCAGAGAGATTCTCATTTTACAGGTAGAGATACTGAAGCACAGAGCAGTGAAAGCTCATGATGCTGCCTGGCACCCGTGGTCTCCCTGGGTCTCCTTCCTTCCTCCCCATCCCTTTCCCTTCTTCCTCTCTAGCTGGGAAGGTGAGGGAGGCGTGAAGCTCTTCCCGGCCGGCTGTGCCTCTGGATACGCACAGAAGCGAGGCAGATCATGCAGTGACACAACGAGGGGTCCCACAGGACAGCAGGGGACTCCCCTGCAGCCCTAAAGAAGGCAGTTGGCAGCAGCTGCCAGGGACAAAGCTCTACATATGGTAACACAAGAAAAAATCAGCGCAGAGCAATAAACACCCCAGCTCATTCCCGCGGAACACGCTCCATGTACAGCGTTCCAGGAGGAATAGCAGGACTGCTGTTTCCACCTCACCTCCCAGCAATGGGCTGCCAAACCCGAGCCCACTGCCAGAATCCCGCGGGGAAATGTGCCGTATACGCAAGGTCCCGCTTCAAAGTCCCTCCACTTATGTTAAGCATAGCACAAACACTTGCGTTTACACACATAACACGGAAACATCCCTTTTATTAAAAAGAAAATTATTATTTTTCACCAGGTTTTTTTTTTTTGGAAATATCATCAAAATCCCAGGATGGAGCTTAAAAAAAATTGCTGGTCAGCAATGCAGCTTCTCTCATGTACAGGAAACAACTTTCTGCTGCGTTGTCTATGCATCACATTATTATGGCTCACGAGAGGCAGGAATCCTCACAAACATCATCAACCTCCATGCTAGGATCAACTCATTTGGCCTGGCCTTTTTTCCCTAGCAAATATTTAGCATCATGAGTGCATGTGCACATATTTTATATATATGTATTCTGAACAAATCACTCAACTACAAATGATTCTCCTCCAGGGAGTGAACAAGAGCAGGACCACGTGCCAGATGTTAGCTGCACTGCTCAGCGCACACCTGGAAGGCAGTCCAACCGCAGCGGAATCGAGATGGGGGACACCAGAATTACCAGTGTTACATGAAATCCATTTGCTTTCCGTTTTCCTAGCAGGCTCATTGCTGCAGAAATAAAAGCAATGAGGTTTTAAGGAAAATGCTTTACATGATGAAAGATGAGATGATGGAAGAAGACAAAGAAACGTACCAGGGTTTTGCTGTTTAAATTAATCTTTGCTTTTTCAAAACTATTGCACACCTACAGCTTTGCATGCGAATTTGTTGTTATTTCTACAGAAACATTACTGACACGCTGTTTAGATCTGCCTTCTAGTTTAAACTGTTTCAGACAAAACACTCCACAACCTCTTCATCTAAACAAATTATCTTTGGAAAAGCTATTTATACAAAATCATTTTCTATATTTCAGTGACATTATACCAATAGCACTGAAAAAATAATTAGAAAAAAAAAAGAAACCTTTTGGAACTTACCATTTAGGATTCCTTTATTTTAGAACAATGACCTTTTATATTTATTCTACTTCCAATTTCTCATTTTCACACTGACATATCATGAAATCTAGAATAAAACTGATCTCTAAATAAAGATAATTTGGGACAAAATTGGCTGGAAAAACCTATTATTGAACTGTAAATAAAAAAAATAAGCGACAATATCTGGAAATACCAGAGAAGAACATAAACAAAATGAAAAAATGCATAAGAACAAAACTCCAAAATTTTCTATAAGCAAACATTTTAGAAGCTGTTTCACAGGAATTTGGAGAAAAAATTGGTAGTGTCAATACAGCCCATGAAAGACACCGAGATGATCATGCATGGCAACCCTCATGGAGGAAGGATGTTGAAGGGGACTCATGTGGCATTGGGAACGGTGCGTTCCCAGCTGGCTGCACTACCCACCTTCCCGAGCCGCAGCCCCGACGTTGTGGAACACAGTAACTGAACACACTGCATTTGAGACGCAGCTCTATGGTAATAAGCACAGAAATTCACTGGATACCTGCCAGCTCCCTCCAGCCACGCTCACCTGCTCCTAACAGCAAAATGTTTACTGATAATAATTAAGGCTGAGATTACCAAAAATGCCTTCAGGGATTTGGATGACCACAGGGACTGGAAGTACTGAAGCTCTCTGCCTATAGATTTTAGTGAAACTCTGATTGATTTGTTGGGTTATTTTTTTCCCACTGGCAACATTTCAGGCACACGCATGCGGAAAGGCCAGAATATTTACAAGGATAAGATCTGTGTGTTGGATGGGCAGAGAATCTTGTGCCACAGACATTGCAAGTAGACATTAAGTGTCTACTCCCATGACCGCAATTTCAGTTCCAGCAGCAGAGTCCAGACTTCCAGAAGCGAATCCCTCTTGCTGGAGGTGCAGGGTGCATCCCAGCAGCAATGGGTATTCCCAATGCTGCAGAAATCCATCTGGAAGGGATGGCGAGGAGGAGACTGGGGTGAGCAGCACATTCCTTAGTGAGAGGGTGGCTCCAGTTCCCTCTTCACACAGTTGGATCCTGGCTCAAATTTTCCACAATTTTCCAGCCTTCAGCTAGATGAAAGACTTGCTACCTACCAGAGACTTATTTCTTACCACTTATTTCTTGTAAAAGAAATGACGAAGGCAGTGCCTGTCAGTGAATGAAGAGGGCTCTGGCTTTATAAACCCATCGGACTGCAGACACCTTCTGTTTCTCTTCCATCAGACACCCTCCTACTCAAGATGTCCTCACTGCTGTATTTATTTATTATTGAAATATTATTGTTGGTAAAGAGAGCACATAAATCTACTGTTTTGCAAAGTGTGGCTAAATATATTCACAAACATTGAATAAGCAAGTAGAAAAGCCAGTTCTTCAACTGCTAGTTCTGATGCCCACAGCCAGACATGCAGATAACGTATTCTGCTGTGCCCCTGGCAGCTTGAATAGATTTTCCATAAACAACCTGTGGGCAGTGTGTACTGTGTCTAAAATACATATTTAAAACACTGGGAGCTTTTGTTTCCACTTGTGAAGGCAAACCTGCAGAGCTGAAAACTAGGGAACATGGTTGGTCTCGGTCTACAAAAAATAAAATGTGGCATAAATGTTGGGAAGTAACTCCTCAAAAATAACCCCAAGAGAGTTGGAACAGAGCGCCCAAACCAGACTAGGATGAAACAGGAACAGTTCCACAAGTGACATTTGATTGTCATAAGAAAAACCAGCAGTGGGGGTTTCGCACAGAAATTCAAGTATCAATTACTACCCTTGGCATTATCTTCTTTGCACATCTTCTTACCAGGGTTGCTTGCATGCAAAATCTTGTATGACAGGATCTCTTTGGAGTAGCTAAGAAATAATACATATTTCTCGCCACATTTCTGTTTTCCTTGTAACTCTAAACTCATTTTTGAGAAGGGAAAGTATTAATTGAAGAACTATGGAAATCAGAATGTCAAACCTCACTATGCAATCAGCGACAAAGCCTTTGATCAGTGCAGTGGAGCCTTTGCAATTGCATAAAGTTAAAGACTTCTCAGCATTTCAGCAAATGTAAATACTAACCTCATTGGGTATGCTTTTCAATTTGGAAAGAATGCAGGGAACACAAGAACTAACACAACAGCAGACACAAACAGTCAGGTTAATAATGAATTTAGCTGTTTGCTTTAGGCAGGCATTAAAGACTGCAAACAGCACACAGGAAGGCAATGATGTTGTTTCCTTTCATACCTTAACACCTTAGACTGCGGCCAGGGAACTGGGATTTGGCTTCTTCTATCTACGGCTACTGGAAGCCACATTTCTCAAGAATGGGATCAAACCAACAAAACAGGCCTCAAATACTCCATGGAAAATGCTCTTGTTCACCAATCCAGCACCCAAGTGATGCCACTTGTGTCACATGTGCAGACACTTCATACATACACACAGCCACACGTGCAGACACCTCCAATAAACCAGCCAACCTACCTACAGCAATGCAAATCCACACAGCACATGCTGCAGAAGCAGCTTTGTGATCTCCCGTGAGATGACGTTCACTGCAGACATGCTTAATGCAAAATAAACAAATTTTGGTGCTCCCTGCCACAGGAGGTTCAGCAGGACACTTATAAATGGATTTTAAAAAAGGATTAGATATATCCACAAAGGACAGCATATTAAAAGGAATAGTCTGGATACAACAGTCAGTTCAGAAAGTCCTTAAATCACCCATCATTATGAGCTAAGACCTAACAGGAAAAGTCTCTCTGTCTATATGCATATGAGTGTATATATAAACACACACATACACTATATATGTATAAATACATACATATACAGAAGTATTTATATACCTTTTCTTAATTATCTGCTACTGATCATGGTCAAAACCCATAGCCTGCAGGAATGGATCTCAGTCTATCTCCATACACACAGTTTTAGATTCACATATACGCAGCAAGCACGCTAGCATTTCAAACACCACAGAATTAGCATGCATTTCCCCTGGAAGTTGGGGGTTATCTTACAGCCCGAGATCCCAGAGCACAGTCATGGGGTCATTTCTTGCACTCACTTTCAAACAGACAAGAAGCACACAAAGCCACGTGGGCTATACCCTAATCTCAATGAGCAACATCAAACGGCCATGTGTAATTCTAAGAAGTACCAGGAGGATCCACAGCTCCTGTGGTTTAACTATAGGCCGCCTACATGCCACATTTTCCCCTGTAACAGGAAGGTAAATAGTTCCTCACTCCCTCACACTGGGAACTGTAATCCTCTGCTTTCTGTTTAGTACAACAAACTCCTGTTTGATACAAACTTCAGAGGCTTGTCTTCTTTAATTAACCTTCCAGCAGACTTGCAGAGCAGTAAATCACACTCACATGGAAGTGAAGCAGCGAGGCTGAATCAGTGAGGCTAATTCTGTTCCCCTTCTCAAAGCAAAGCACAGCGAGAAGGTGCTCAGGAAAGCAAGTGGACTGAGCTGACGGTATAAACTACATCGCTTTCTCCGAGGAAAGCGAAAGGCAAGCGGTAATGAAACATCTTGGCTCCATGACCATATGCTAGCTAGGCACTTTTGGGAGTCACATATAATGAATATTCAGCAATCTCTGGCTATTGTGGTACAGCAAAGTGCCTGTGTCAGGGGAGCCATTTCTGTGGCTGAGGTGAGAAAATAACAGATCTCTGCTTGGCAGAAGTAGCCACAGACATGTTAACTTAGCCCACACAGATCTCTCCGGATAGCATCCGGCTGGAGATTATTAATTAGTCCACTAATGAGTTTGTTTCCACCATGATGGAGCAAGGAAGAAGCTTTTAGCACATATGCTGCAAGCATCCCTTGGAATTAAAAGTTCAGGGCAAAATAAATAAAGTAAAATAAAACAAGTACTATTCAGCATTATCCACAGACATGCGCAGGATTGCTATCTCATTCCCAGGCAGCCAGGATCTCGCAAACGCAGAAGGACAGCTTCACACTAAGAACATTTGTCCAGGTACTTGAAATCCTTAATTTTTCTCCCCATTTCCATAGTAGTCCAGGCATTATTGTCTTGTTCTATTGCAGTTCAGGCTCACCAATGATGCCATGGATTTTAAATAGCCCCTCAAACATCAAGAATAAGAGAGCAGAAGACCTGCAGTCTGAAAGCTGGAAGTCTGAGAGCAGTCTGAAAACAATATGGGGATGTGTGTCCATCCCTGGGGGAACACAAAGCACCAAGTCATGCTCTCTTTTCTTAGAGAAGGAAGGTATTCTTGTTGCTTTTGCTCTCCTGTTTCTGTTCAGGTGCACAGGAACTGACCAACAAACTCATCCATCAATCACCATGGGCACATCCACAGAGCCTGGGATATTTAGAGTTAAAAATCTATTATATTAATAAAGTTGCCTCCCTTCCCCCTCACTGACCTCTCAGAGCATCTCTGAAAATGGCTCAGTGCTACAGAGACCTGACTTCAGAGAACGAATTGATTAGATGCAGAAGGGTTTAGGTGTTAATTTAAGGCTGGTGAGGGGCAGGGAGCCTGGAGGCAGTTGCAGAATCCTTGGAGGACCACGCAGGGGTATCAGCACTGGGGCTGCACCTCGCAGCCCTGCAGCCGCTGTCCGTGCCGAGCACCAGGTGAGCTCCACACTGCAGCCATCCACCCTGCCGAGCCTCCTGCCAGCAGCAACCTGCTCACAGACACAGCTACGAAGGCGAGGGCCTGTTCACTCCCATCTACGCTAGTCCTGATAACGTTCAGGAGCTGAAAAGCAGAGACAGAAAGCATTTCTTTGCTTACACCTACCCTGAGGTGCCAGACACCCAGAGAAAGAAAAGCACTGGACAGCAGGGCCAAGATGCTGGGCTCTGCACCACCACACGCTACCTGTGCAGCCTTCATTGGCAGGTTAACCACACTGGTCAGGGTGATCCGTAAGAAGTTAAGTCATGTCTGCACAGTTGCACCCTCCAGTTGCCAGGCCAGGCTTTGGGAGGCTTCTGGCTCCAAAAGGAGGGAGCCAGAAGACAGAAAAACTCCTACATCACAAATGCACTCCCCAGCCCTGGAAAAACATGGTACGAAGACCCCGCTGAACTCTGCCATGCCTCTAGCCACTGCAGCCACCCAGTATGTCACAGGCTCCAAGCCCTTCTGGGCCTCCTCCAAAAGAGGTGGATAGAGCAGGGGGCTGTGGCAGATGCTGCTAGAAGATACCGTGAAAGACAGCCAGTTCCACAGCAATGGAATCAGCAGAGGAGCTCACAGAGCAGCTTTAGGATTATGCTATCCATAAAGGCCCACAAGACTTCGCAATAGGGGCAAATCAGGTCACAACTCCAGAGAGCAGCATGAGGACTTTGTCCCTTTCCAGACACTTAACAAAAGCAAGTGACTGAGTAAGTCTCTGTGGCCGCCACTTCATGGGAAACTGAGATTTAATGAGCTAGGAGAGAACTCGGTTCATCTTGCTGCAAGGAGATATTCTCTTCCCTCTCCTCCATGCAGATCAATGTGACATCTGGACAGAAATCATGCCTATGCCTTCTGACTACCCCATCAAGGCCTGTTACTGCCACACAGGCTCTCAGGGACTGAATCAGCAGCTGCTGGTGAGGGGGCCCAGAAAGGGCAAAGACAAACACTGCCAGCCACCACGTACAGCGCCGTGTCCCCTGGCACAAGCCTCTGCACAAGAGAAAGCCAAGTAGCCTGGCATTCTTCAGGGCAGAAAAGGGACCGCTGAGCAGGGACACCAGAAGGGACTACGATGTTATGAGCGACACAGAGGGAAAGTGTGTCCTCTCTCTCCTAGCACACAAATGAAGCAGCACCGAACAGACTAGCAAGTAGCAGGTTCAAAGCAAACTGAAGGAAAAGCAGCGCTCCCTGCCATGGGAAGGTGGATGTCAACTTTGTAGACGGATTCACAAAGCAGCTGGAGAAGTTCAGGGAAAAAGAGTGCCACCAACACAAAGCCAGTACGTCTGGCCAAGCAGCTGCTGAGCTGCAAACTGCTGGAATTCCTTGCCCTGCTCTCCCAACTGTCCCACGAGCATGCATCTGTGATACTGCTGGAGCCCGGGTTGTCACATGCAGGTCCTTCCCTCAGCTCAGAGCAGCTCCGTGGGATCAGCAGCAGAACAGAACGCACTAGTGCTCCACAGGAGACTTCAAACTCCGGACAGCTACTGATGTTCAAACGGGTCAGGCGAGCTGCAGAGCTTTCCAACCACAGCACCCCTGGCTGGCCATTGCGCTGAGGCTCCGAGGAGAAGCAGGTTATGGTCTTAGTGAGGAAGAGTCAAAGCAGGCGTTGTGCAAGCTTGAGCCCCCCATGGATGCCAGGGGGGATGACAGGCTTTGTCCCTTGCAAACAGTGACTGGTCAGAAATGTCCATGGCAGGATGATGTGAGGCAGATTTCCAAAGCACAGAGTGCAGTTGCATACTGATAGGTTAGGTTTTTATTCCCTCATTTACTTTAAATCCATTGTAAACAGGCACCACTAAACTCAAGACGACTTAAACTCAGCTGATTATACCGTGATCAATAAATAAGTCCCTTCAAAAGCCAACTGTGAACCTCCACAGAAAACTTCAACAAGAGCAGTTTAACAGTTCAAAGTCCCAGCCACATCCCAGCACAGATGAGCCTTAAACGTTTCTGATGTTTCCCCCTTTTCTGTGGGCTTCAGTCCCCGGCCCGTCGCGGCAGCCTCAGCTCAGCCTCCAAGGCAGCCACCTGCAGCTGGAACGCACAATTCCTGCAGCTTGAAAGAAAGGCACCAAAAGCCTCTTGCAAAGAACACCCTCCGGGCGGCTGTGTTTGAAGAGACACAGACAAAAGCTCTTGCAACTACTGCAGCCTTTGTAGATTCTCCTGGGCATAGACTGAAGGCAGTTTTCCCCCGGGAACGCATTTCCTCTCCCTTTTGTACCGCTTACTACAAAAGCGGCTTTGTTGGCAGCCAAGCCAGGACCTTCACTTGGGGGAATGAAGTCCAAATGTTCTCCCGCTGCAGGAGCCTGCACTGCTCTCCATGCTGCTCCACACCACGGCAGTGCCCACAGGGCCCGAGCACTTGACGGGAACTGAGGTCCTGCAGAGAAGGGCCTTCCTGGAGGGCAATGCAATGGCCAAGAGCAGCTGCTGCTCAAGCATTTCTAGCCAAGGGCTTGCAGGGAAAGCACAGGCTCAACAAGCAAGAGAGGCACCAAGGTGCTACCCCCTCTGTGCAAATGGCACTTCTCTACTTGTGGTCTGTTCACAGGCGAATCGCTCATTCTCTCAACCCCCTACTTGTATCGCTGCATCCCTAATTATAGAGAATGATATATCCAGCCAGACACTGCTTTTCTGGAGAGCAATTTGGTCTGACTTTTCTCAGAGCACTAATGAGTTCATTAAAAGCAGGATTTTCCTTCTCCCTCCTCATCCAACATCATGTTTCATTAAACAGCATCAAACACATGGGCAGCTTTCGTACACTCACAGCGGGTGATGCCCCTCTCCGCTCCATCTTCTCTCCTCCCCGGACAGAAAGGGGGGCAGAGGAACACACCTCTCAACCTCCCCTTCTGCCAGCGCAGATGCTTCCAAGATTAATCCTGCAAACGTGACTAATATCCATTTGGTACCTGGCACGAGGATGATCAATCCTTGGTTCACAAGTGTGGCAGACTGAAAAGCCTGCCAGGTCAGAACCAGCGCTGGAGTCAGGAAAACAGTTAAGAGCACTCCAGTCTAAACAGAAAAATACAGTACACAGCTCCAAACGGCTTTGCATTCACCAAAACAGATTTCCAGAGCATCTCATTTATCTGTCAAACTAAATATTTCAGATGGCCTAGAGGGAAAATGTTCTACTCTGTCGCTCCCGAGAGAAGCAAAGGAATTGAAGGGGTAGATATGCTCACAAGATTAAAACTCCCAGGGGGGATTAGCTCCCTCCTGTCCTTATTCAACAAAACACCTCCAGGAAAGGCGGAGATACAGGTTTATTTCCCCACTCTATGTAAAGAAGAGAGAGCCATGTCTTTACCACTAAGTAAAATTTCCTAATAAGGAGGCTATTCTCAGTTTTCTTTAAAAAAAAACTCACCTCCCAGTTTCTGATCCCAGCAAATTGAATGAGTATTTCCAAAGCCAAACAAATTTGACTAAAACTGCCTTTTAAAAATAAATAAGACAATTTACTGTTCAGCCATCTCTCAAGAACAAACCTACACTGAGGCCCTGGGGGGCAGTCACTGGCTGGTGACCCTCCGTCCTTGCCTGCATTATCTCTACAAAGTACATGCCAGACCTTGGAATTCCACATATGACCCAAGCAAATAACACAGACCCGGAGGGGCTGGCAGATGAGAAGAAGTAGGACAATGTTCCTCATGTCAGTGTATTTTGGTGCTGAAACTCTGAAGTATTTCTCTGACCAGTTGAGTTTCTTGGGCCAGATTCTGATCTGAGTTACACCAGCATAAATTAAATCAACCTACCTGCAGCTGACCTTACAAAAGTCTTCAGAATTCTAAACAAATCCTTTCCTTCAAGACCCAAAATTTCTAATGACTTTCATTTTTCTAGGTTATGTACATCTTTCTAGCCCTCTTTGGGCTTTCATAATTATTTTCTAATATTTCATCACTTTTTTCCTCCTGATGTTGTTTCTTAATGAAAATAACATTTTGAATCACCAAAAATTTCAGGTAAAAACTTAAGCCCTTATTTTTTTTTAATACACATTTTCAGATTTTGTCGGAAACAATTCCTCAAATTCGAACCAAATTCATGGGTACTTTTAGCTCCTCTCACTCAGGATACTTTCATGCCTGAACAGGATACTGGGACATGTCTACTGACCTGAAGAGCAACAACTGTACCCTAGGTATTTGTCTTCTTGGATCATTTACAGTGCAAATCTAAAGCATTAAGTCTGAGACAAGGCAAGAAGGTCATTGTGTTGATGTGCGAGGCACAGAGACACCCCAGTGTTTCTAGAGAGTTCAGTTCTGCCTTCATGCTCTGCAAATCTTCCTTCCCCTAAGCCCCTTACCTGATGGAACTATTTTCTCATATCTGTCTGCAGCCCATTTGTTATCCCCTCTATTAATAAACCTTGCTTCCCTGATGAATGACTGCCATTTATCATTAAATTAGACGATGAAATGGGTCTTAAAAAAAAAAAAGATTAAATATTACCAACAGAATATTTCTGCATTATGAAACTCCATCTTCTCTACCAAATGCAGAAGTAACAATGCTTAATGCAGTCCTAGGATGAGCCAAGGTGGGAGAGACAATGGAAAGGTGACAATCTGCTAGGTAAATATACAGATCAATCTAAAAAAATAGCTGAAGGAGAACACACAGTATTCTTAGCCATGATGCACTCTTCAGTCTTCTAGTGGCACAATACAAAGACCACCTTATATGTAGATGAGGCTACCAGGAACGGACGTGGCAATGCACAGCCTAAGGAGTAAACACCATGATTCTGCACATGCTGTGGCCAACTGCAAAATAAAAGTCCAAGCACAAAAAGCATCCAACTATGCAGGAAGCAGCTCTGCTGGAAACCCCTGCCAGCCTCTTTATCCTCCTTGCACCATGCAGGTCCCAAGAACTGTCCTTTAGGAAGGCACTTACAGCCAACACTGGTGTGAGTACAGAGCGTGTCCTGGACTCTGCTGCGCCTTGGAAAGCAGGTGTGCTGCTGCTTGGGAGCTTTGCCATGTGCTCTCATTCCCTAGCCACAGAATCCCCATTTCCAAGTGGAGAGAGCATTTACCAGTCAGATCTGGTTATGAGGGCAATGGAAAAGCCTGGGCCTTTCCTGGGGCACGTCCATGCCCAGCTGCACAACTGGGGGCAAGAAGAGATGGGTCCAAGTCCGACAGGCCAAAGGGCCCTTCAGGAAAGGGTGCGACCGCGAGGGCTATGCCGAGCTGCTCTCACATATCCCCACGTCCAACCCCCTTTACCGCTACCGTCAGCCTTGGTCGAGCAAAACAAAAATAACACTGCACTGGAAGCACAGCAAAAAATAAACCCAGTATCATTCTCCAACAGCCCCCAGAGCCAATAATCTCTTCACACACCTAGTTATTTGATTTCTATCTCCAGAGCTTAGGAAGTCATTTTCATTCATTTTTGGATGCTAAGCAGATAATCCACCTTCTATCCCCACAAGTCAACAGCACAGACAGAAGGAAGAACTGGGCTCCCACTCCACTGTGACCCGTTTGCCTGTGATGAACTTTCTTCTGTAATTACTGCAAAAAAAAAAAAAAAAAAAAACCCAAACCCCACAATCCACACCACTAACTTCATAAATTCATAAATGCCGGTATACTCTTTCCCTCTGCTTGGGATCTTTGCTGTAAACACACACTCTGGCAGGGCTATTCACAAGCCTATGTCAGACTCCTGCAATGAAGGAATCTATTAATTCCACGGAAGGGCTCATTCTCTAAAGAGCTACTGATAAAATGGGACTGATAAGATGGAGGTAATTTAAAGGTCAGATGAAATCCAGATGTTATTCATCCTGCTTTATAACGGAACATTACCAAGATGCTTCATCAGAAAAGGGGCATTTATATATATATATATTTTTTTTTTAAAAGAAAAATTGCTTATCTGCAACAGAGATACTGAATGTCTCATGGGAAACCTTGCTGCATTTATCTTCCCAGCAGCTGGTATCCTGCTGCCAGCCTGAGTGTCCCTTTCTGGAAATTAAATCTCCTATCATCTTTTTATCGCACACTGAAAAGGGAAACCAAATGAAATGGGAACCAAGCACAATGTTCACGCGAGCAGCTGAAGCAAGAACTGAAACCGACAGGACTTGCCTTAATTCAAGCACTTAAGACTAACACGAACAGGTTACTGCCCCCCTCCTGCCCTTGCTTTGTGCTTGGGACACTCGCTGCTCGCTCAGCGCAGCTGCCTGCTCCAAGCCTCCACTTGCCATTGGGCCCACAAGTCCCCGAGGCTTGAATCCTGGCCTCTTTACTCCAAAAGAGTGTGAAAACTTTACCTACATGTATAGATTTTTTTTTCACCCCATTTAGTAACATAATACTTCTCCCTTTTCTATTAAGCTATATTAAGGCACAACACATCATCTGATGCCACCATGGGATCTAAACTCGAAGAAGAAACTCCAGGGTACTGAATTCACTGGACACAGTGTTTGCCCCCCAGTGCCCCATTTTCAGATAAGAACTGAAAAACATGGATTTTGCAAGACAGCCACTTCTGTCATTATCAAGTAGCTCACGGCAACCTTGAGACAGTTACATGCTAGAGGAAACTCAGGAGGACACTGCAATGAAGCCACATCTAGGTGTCCCGAATCCCACACTTATTGTTGAACCTGGTTTGGTTCCTACTAGATTCCCAGGTGTTGCTGGGTGTTTGGACATATGGACAACGAGTGAGCTGAGCGACTTCATTCCATCAGGGAATTAATTTCTTTCTTTTCCTCATCTAAAAGCCAGGCAGGCTCCTGTGTGCTCATCTCACCCCAGTGCATAGTAATTGAACATTACCTGTTGAACATAATCCGAGAAAATCCTCAACTGCCATGCAAAGGTTTGAATGGCTAATACCAATTAAATCCACTTCGGCGTGTTTGTGTGGGAATTGCGCCTAAACATAATTAGAATTTTTGGAAGCATCTGGGCATCTGCTCAACAGGCAAAGCCTAAATACAATCACAAGGAAAAGGAACAAGAGCTGCGATTTGATGCCTCCCAATACAAAGCACTCTGATGTCAATGAAAAGCAGCAGTGCCCTCCAAGCACAGGAATTTGTCTTTCGCTCTTCAGCTTGTCACAGCCCGCGTTCCTGGGTCACACACCCCTGGGAGCTGGGGAAGGAAGGCACTACTAACAGCTTGGCTCTTCATCCCGCCCTGCCCAGGCATCCGCTACTGCCACCTGTTTGACACACAAACCTGGCTGGTCTGACAATCCTTCCAATGTACCAAGGTTTTACATGTTGAGCTATTCAATCCCAAACACAGAGGGGCTTCCAAGCTATGAAATCCAATCCAAATAGTTTTCCTCATTTTTACACACAGTGCTCTTTGCAATCTCTGATCCTCATCAAGAAAATACACAGGAACTGAGGATGTCAACAACATAAGAAGTTTCTCAGCTGGAATGAGGTCCAGACAAGCTCCTTCTGGCTAGCTGAAGAGGCAGGGCTCATCTGGCTTCTCTGCTTCCCACTGCAATAGGAGACTGTTGCAGTCACCTCTCTCCTTCCCTCCAGTCTATTTTCTTTCTTCATCCTTCAACACGCTCCTCCCCAAATCTCTATAATTAATATTAAACGTTACAGTTTTGTCCTATTAACACAAATTGCCCTTTCCAGAGACAGATTAAAAAGAGTTTCCACTGGGGCTTTCTCCTCTCCTTTACAGTTTTGCTTCTGTGATCAGGGCTGTCTGTGTCTTTCACTAGCTCCTAGGGAAAAGGAGTGGGAGGGAAAAAGACGACAAACACTTATTAGCAACTCCTTTGAAGAGCCAGAGATTGTGAATTAAACTGATGATTAACTCCCCTCTTACCAACAGACAGGTTCTCCTTTTCTTCTCCCTTCTCCTCCTCCCATAGGAATGGTAATTGGAAATCACACAAATCATGTGCACAAAGTTCTCTTGAGCAATTTACTGAGCATCTTTAATCAGCAGACTCTTTCTCTCCCCTTTTCTTTGGGGATTCTTTGCTCAGTGAGAAATACACGTCCATAAAACACTGAAGCATACAGGCATGGGTATGGCATGGGGGTGCTCATGCATTCCCCTTATCATGACCCTTCCAGTTTGGCTCCTCAAACAGGAAAGAATAGCCCATGTTGGACCAGAGCAACACGTTGAACACATGTTCCCAGATAGCTTAGTGATATTCCAGCCCTGAATTCTTAAGAAATATTTAGGCAGAGGTGCCTCATCAGGCAGCTGCATTTAGCATTGCAAAGGCCAGGGCTGGCGGGTCCTCCTCCACCACCGCACACAGCCACCACCACCGCCAACAACCTTCTTGTGGTCCTCGCTGGAGCAGATTTGCTGCTAACAGTAATGTCCAAAGATGCCACTAGTCTGAAACAGCAAGTCTTGGACCCTGCTACAAATCCCCATTCATCACCAAAAATGTGGACACCCACAGATTTGATGACTGGTGAAATATATCCCCCAGCTGCACTGCTGACATTTGCCCAGACACAACTAACTGGGAGAAAGCCAAGATCCTCCTTCCTAAAAACACCAACCCTAGGGGAGATTCCTGAGCTCCCTCGGGATCAACACCACCAATGAAATCTGGTCACTGAGAATTCATCATACTAATTCAAATCCAACCAGTTATCATAAAGTCTAACATGTATGAAATAAGGCACATGCTTAAAGTGATTTAGATCTTCATAAACAATGCTGTTATTGCCAGCATTTTCCATGCTAGGTTTCTCCTTAACTTTTCACCAAAATGTTGCAGAATTTTAAAAGGAAAAAGATAGCTTCAATGACGCTAAAAAAAGCACCCCTCTATGCAATGTTAATAGGTGCTAATGTTTTCAGTAGTTCAGACTGAGGATGTAGATTCAGCACCTCTTAGATTTCCCACAGAGACCTGCCCAACCTCAGGCAAGTTACAATCCCCTGGAAAACTCCCAGTTCCCCAAAGCTTATAGAAGCTCTCCCAATTTTTACCTAACTGGAACCAGACTACTACTCGGACACACACAGCTCTTCCCATACCGTTTCTCAAGGCAGTGGAAATGCATCCAGACGGGGTCAGTTCTGCAAGTTCTTCAAGTTCACATACCCAAGATCCTAAACGGTGTTTTCCTAAGCAGTGCATTTTGCCAGCTACCTGTACTATTTTGGAAGAACCTTAAGATGAACTGAAACTACATAGTGCAGCATATGGAAGTTCATGCAGCTGTTGATATGCTTTGGCTATTCCTTCACAGACAATTTAGCTAGCTCTTAGCATATAGAAAGGCATACTAGGAGAGCCCATATGCACAACAAAGCTCTCTTCAAAACTGAATCCTGTATCTAAGCTCTAGCCCTTTGGCAGACTTCTTCCACTTCAGACAATACAGATGCAAGAAGTGGGACATCAGGAGCATCTCCTGATCTTTATCATCATCAGAAACACAATGTGTTTTTCCCCAACAGTAAATGAGACTACTTCCAAAGAGCAGTATTCTCTGCTTTGTTCTCCCCATCCCAGCCCAAGACAGCTTAGGCACGGATGCTTTCAAATAAACTCATAGAATCATAAAATCATTAAGGTTGGGAGGGACCTCTAGAGATCGTCTAGTCCAACCCCTCTGCACACACAGGGTCACCTACAGCATCAGTTCAAGAGATTATTTTTGGTGGGATAAATCATTTGAAAGGATAGGGAGGATTACTCTCATGTCTCTCCTAGCTCATAACACACTATGCAAAGAGTTAGGAAGCAGAGCTCTATTTGCACCTCCACATAGAGCAGCAGCAGGCACAGATGCGTTTCTGCATCTGCTACATTCAGACAATGAGCTAAAAGAGAACAGAGCATCACAAGTTTCTTTGCTTCCCATTGAAGAGCTACCCATTGACTTGATTTGCTGCCTTTTATTTCCAGGCGGCAGCTTCAAAGATTCCGTAATCAAGCAGCAAATGCAAAGTGAGGCCACGTCTGGTCACAGGCGCAGAGATTTAATGAGAGGACTGCGATGCTCCATGTCTCAGCCGAGCTGTTTCTCACCCTCAGTGTTCCAAGTCTTCGCTGTAACTTAATAAAGCCCTTCCTCGCTGCGCAGCCCCGATAAATCACTGTCTAATTCAATCGCCTTGGTAACAAGCTGTTTTCATGGGGGAGGGAAAGCTACATGGAAGAAATATCATGAATGGGCTGCAATTACTTTCCATGACTTGTCCAAAGGAAATGCATGTTAACATTACAATTTTTACCATAAAAAATTATATTGATGCTTTGAAAAAAATCAAAACTAGCCTATTTTTTTTTCCAAACCCACTGCTGCTGCAAATCCATTCTGTTTACATCCCTTTTTTTATGTTTCCGTTCTTTTCAGTAACTAGGGGACACGGACATGGTGCAAATTTGCACAGGCTGTGCAATCTTAGCTCTTTTCGAGGCATGCAGCAGGTAAAGCAACAATGGAAAAATACTGCAGAACTGGTAACCAAGAGCGCTTTAGTGCCTTTGTCTTGGCTAAGTGCGGATGCAGAAGCTACGTGCCTTAAGAGTCATTAGAATCCACTAATATTTAGATCCTTTCAAGAGGAAAGACTATTTTGATTTTGACAGTAAAAGCAATCTTGCAGTTGGGGCAAAAAAAGATGGTGATATGGCAGAACTGGTGTCCTTCCCCCACACTGCCCTTTAGGGATATTCCTCGTGCAAAACAAATAATATTAATCACTACTGTCTTAGGAATATCAGTTGATTCCGTTCATTCCAAATGGGAGTCATTTGGTTATCACTAGGGAGAAACTCATCAAGAGCTGTGGTCAAGTTGTGTGCGCACAGGCTCGCTCAAAAGACAAACGTTCCCTTCATGCATATTTAGCAACAGGCAAACAGGCAAAGATAACTATGCCCAATTCCTTTGTTTAATCCAAACAGAACAGTCCACACTGCCTAACGCCAATTGATGAATCAGTATCACACACACACAAAACCTCACAGATTACAGAAAGGCCATTAGCAACACGGTCCTGCATCAGCTCTCCTCTTAAAAACATGTAGCTTTTACTCCTCTCATGAGGATCAAAAAAAGTAGCTTAGGTCAATGAGTGAAATTTCTGCAAGTTCACAAGACTACAGTTTTGAACAATAAAATAAAATTTGGCCGTGTAATAAATTCTCTGCCTAAATACACGGCAAATTCACTGCTGGCCCATCAGGGGAAGGGTTATTCTAGTTGGCAACGCAGCAGCCAGATCTGCCACCTACACCCTTGAGAAGCACATCCTGTAAACTGAGCAAGGCAAAGGAACAGGGATTGAAGCAGTGCAGAGAGAGGCCCCTACGCACGCACTGCATCTCCTCCGTGCCATCAAACCTGGAAGAACCTCAGATGGGGGAAAGACTGTGTCTTCTGCTTACGCAATATGAAAACTCACCTGATTAAGTAGCACTTTGTGAAGCATTAGAAACTGAGACCACTAGCAAGGGCAGCTCCACAGATCTCTTCAGAGGGAAAAAATACTTATTAAGGAGAACGGACTAGACCAGACCTTTTAGACTGGCTAAAAGAGCAGGGATCCTAACGAGCTTCTTTTTATCCTTCAGAGGTCTGACATGCAAGTATGTCCATTGCCAAAAGAAGAGAATAATAATAATAAAGAGCTGCAGATTTTTTCTTTCACTCCAGAAGATAAATTATGCTACTCCATGCTATGAGTGAATTGGGGCATGTGAGAGGATGTTTCTGCATGTGAATACATGGACACCGAGGGGTCACTTCAACACTGCTGCCTGTTATTTGATTTGCTTCCGAGTCTGCTGCTTGCGGTCCAGATTTTCCTCTAGGAGGGTTCCCCTTCCTGCTGTCATCCACACCAATGCTATTGAATCTGCCAAAAGAGTGAGATAAGGGAGGAAACGCCTCTCTCCCAGCCCTTAAAAAAAAAGAAAGCGGGGAGGGGGAGCAGGGAATTGAATTCCTCGTTTGGCCCTGGATGCTTCTATCTGTGGGCCATAACCGGGTGTCTGATCACCTCAGAATAAATGCAAGGCCTGTTTAAATTCAAGCAAACAGCCAAGGCACGTTTTAGGAGGGCTCGGTTTCCTGTAGCTCCTGCCTCAACAAGACTCTCATGCTACGGGTTTCACTCAGCCAAGGGCCAAGACACTGTTTCCCCAACACATACTTGATGTTCAGCACCCAAAAAGTCCCAGCCAGACTGGCTTGTAAGGGCAACTTCAGCTTATTTTTCATTTGCATGAAAGTGGATATGAAGGTTTTATTGGCCAAGACCTTGGAAAGGAAGAATACTTCTAGGTTCTTTGGGATCGCCTGGTAATTATGCTGCAGAGATCAGAAAATAATTAACTTGTGACCTGCATCTGAAGCTTTTAATGGAAACAGCAGTGCATTTTCTCTAGAGCTATGTGGTACATGCCTGCTTTCTTACTAGGTACCCTCCCAACACTACATAAATTAAAACAGTGACAAACACATGAGATGGAGCAAAACTATTCACAGCTCAAGTCAAGTGTCATTACATGAAATATAAGACATTGAAAAATATTAATAAATCAGCAGTTCTATGGGAAAGCATGACCAGCCATTCATTTTAATTCCTCTTCATCAGGTATTAGTACCTTGACCCGATTCCTGCATCTGACACGAGCAACAAAGACACTCACCAGAAGACTTGAATGTTGCTCTCGGTAAACTCGGTAAACTGACCTTCTGCAAACATATAATTTATCATGAATTCCTTCTAGTGCAGAGCTACTTAACACTGCTTGCCAAAGAGTCTATGAGCACAGAGAGGGGCTGCGCTTCCACCTATGAGACATCCATACGGCCCCTAATCTACTGGCAAAGAAATCCATTGCCATGAGTGTGAAGTCAAGGACAACCTGTATCTGCTCTTTCTGCAGAGAGTGATACTCGGTAGCAATCTTTACATTTAAGATATTCAGCACACAGCACATATATGCCCTACAGGAGAGAACACTGGTAGAAACAGGACAGCAGATGTAGATGCACCATATGGGCAATTCAGATGGCCACTTGCACGTTCTGGGGAGAAGAAAGTAACACACGGAGGCCCAAGCATTTCTGTGCAGGCTGCCTCTACCTGATCACTACACCCTTCATGTGAACACACACTTGTATATAGCACTAACACCTTCTGTGTATGCATGCATGTGTGGCTATAAAAATATTCCCTGGCTCATTAGAACCGCAAGGAATGTTCTGCACCATTTTCCTCCAGCTTAACCAAAAAAAAATGTTTATAAACAGTTGCCAGGTCCTTGGCTCCTACAAACTGTTTTTTTAGTTTGGTTTTTTGTTGTTGTTGGGTTTTTTGGTTTGTTTGTCTGTTTTGCCAGCAACATACCTCAGTTTTGGAGCGTCTTCATCCTGGGTGCTGCTCCTAGCAGTGCACATGAACCACAGATTGTGTCCCTGTCCTCATCTTCCTCCACAGCTGCAGCTCATGCCACCAGCCACCAAATGGCCCATTTTTGATTACAACCATATCCCATTTATGACAATGCCCACTTCCAGAACAGCCATCCGTGACATGACAAGAGAGCACAACCTTGTACTGAAAGCATATTTCACAAGCCATCTATCTCTGGAACAACAGGGAGACAGTCGTCCAACTACCTAAAACACTAAAAAACAAATGGAGAGAAACAAGAAACCCACCAAGTGCACTGAAATATTAGAGTCCAAAATCATCAGTACTAACTGAAAAGTCCCATAAGGACCCCCCCACCAAAAAAAAAAAAATCAAGAGAAGACATTCATTCCATTGAGGAGCCTAAAGTTACACAGAATTTGGTTGCATCTATTGGCTATTGCATCAGTGAGATGCCAGCTGGCTGCAACATTTGAAATGCTGATCATTTCCAGAAAATTTAGGTTTAAACACCGTCCTCTTAAATGAGCCATCAGAAGACATTTCATCCTCCCCTAGTTACCCCACAATAATCATCCCTCTGGTATCTTGTACATCCTCTGAATACTAATGAAAAGAATTCACCAGTCACAGATAGGAAAAAAAAATGATGCAGAAGCTTCCCAGACTGAGTTCCCACACTGTGTTTACAACATCTGCCCGCACAGAATCAAACTAGCAAAAACAGCAACAAAAGCGAATGCGCAGCAGGTAATTCTAACACTTAAGAGATTCATTTGACATTATGACGACTTTACTTGAATTCTGCTATTTGTACAACTGCCACCAGGGAGATATACTATAAACATCTAGCAAAACCTTTTGGAGTCTGACAGAAAAATAAGAAACTTCACAAGTAAACTCAAATAAAATAAAACAGTTAGAACTGAATCTAAGAGGAAGGAAGGGCAGATAATGAGGAAAAGCAGAGTTGCCAACCAGTTCCTGATGACAAAGCTTACTTATACTAGCGTAGAGAAAACTCAGTTTCAGACATTTGTAGATCTTCCCCAGACCACGTTTATCTGAGAATGAGATGGCAGAAAAAGATCAAACCCAGCAGTGCCCAGAGCCAGTGTGTGTCAGTACAGCACACACCTCCCTGCGGATGCGTTTCACTACTTGCTATTTGGCTGCTGCTGTTTCCTGAACCACCCAGCTTAACCTGAAGGGAGGGAACTGCAGGGACCCGGAGCCACCGCGGAGCAAGGTGCCACACGTTCGAGCAGCACACATGGCACTGCACCAAGGGAAGCAGGCAGCAAAACCCTGTCACCAGCTGCTCCATAGGTTAATAAACCCAGTCAGAAAGGGAGAACAGACCCAAAGCTTTTATCCAGAACATGTCCCGATCCCAATTACAGCAAACACAGATGGCAGAAGGTACAGGTACTTTTAGGGCTTTCCTAAAAAGAGATACAAATTTTGCACCCTTTAAATGCAAATCTGTTTCAGTTTTACTCTCTGATCCAGACCATATTTGATGCCTAAACGTGATCTGTTCAAGTGCTGCAAGACTTCGTTGTCTCAGTTTCCCCACACGCCCCTTATGCTTCCCCAGTAACAACAGCCACTCAAAGACTAGCAGACAAAGTCCCCAGCACATGCAAATCACGGACTGTGGCACCGGTATCAAGAGCAGAGGAAACGGCAAAGCAGGTGAATTCTTCCCCTTAGAAAGGGGCTTTTGAGGCGCTTTGGCAAGAGTGACTCCGAAGTGTCAAGGAGCCCCCTGCTTCCTTGATCACCCGCACAGCCACCCTCCTTCCCTAAACACAAGGCAATGCAAAGAGACTACAGAGGCAGATAGAGAAACAAGTCCAAATTCCCTTGATAAGAGGAACATCAGAAACCAAGGCAGAAACTGCATGAGACATCTCTCAAAGCTCATTTCAAAGGGAGCCAGCAGGATTAACAGCACCTCGATGGCACCTACAGATGCAGGGAAGCACCATTTCCCTCCCTCTGTGCAGATCCTGCTGGCATTCCCAGCCCGGAGCTCTTCCTCGGGGCTGTCAGCAGGGAGGGAGGAAGCAGTGACAGCAGCTCATCCATGTGGGGATAACTACGAGGACAGAAAGTGCGGTGAGGAGCCAACAAGCAGCACATCCTGCTGGGAGCCACATCCCCCAAAGTCACCAAAGGTTCAACATGAAGCCTATTATTAATCTAGCTAGACGCTGAGACTCAGTACATGCAGTAAAACAGATTAATCTCCTTCTCTGAAAATGGGTAGAAGTCAAGCAGGTCTGTTTTACGCTTTGCTTTTGAATGATGCAACCTGTACAGTAGCTCTGTCCCATCACAATGCTAAACAAGCATGCTGATTTAAACCAAATGCAAGCAGGATCAAAAGCATCAGGTCACTTCTGGCACCACAGTAAGGTCTTCTGAGATACAGCTCTAACTGTTGAGACAGGCTTGTCTAATTGCTAGTCTGGAGCGCTACAGCAGTCGTAGTGGGGCAAGCAGTCCCTTCCCCGCAATAAAAAGCAGCTAGAAAGAGGTTAAAGGACTTTCTTGGTCCTGGGACAGTTTCACAGAGCAGGTGACAAGTAAACAGTGCATAACTTAAGGTAGAAAAAAACCCTTACACTGAGACAAGAGAGAAGAAAGAAATCCCAGATGACTTGAAAGTTACATTTTATTTCAATTCTCAGAAATCATTCAGAATCCAAGCAGAGTGAAAAAGCCCTGCTAACACTGTGGCTATAGAGCACACCCCTTCCCCGGAGCCCTCCGCACTCAGCAGCGCCCTGTGAGATGCTGGGGCTGCAGAAGCGAACTGCTAAATGCTCCTTACCTGCTCCAGCCTTGGTAGCTCTGGTGACTGCCCAATGTCTTTGCAAAAGCAAATGGGGAAAAAAAAAAAACAAGAAAAAAAAGGTAAAACAAAATACATTTTAAAAAATCCTTATAAAGCAACAGCAGCACACACAGCAACTGCTAGCCAAGCAAATCTTCCAAGAGATGGAGACTTAAGGCATGTTAAGCTTGCCGTGTCAAGGGAGACGATTTCATAGACTTCTTAAAAAGACAGTGACTTGGGTTAAAAAAACTAAAATAAGCCAAAAATGTATCAGCGCTTTAAAGGTTAACAGCCTCTGCTGTACAACATGCCTTTATCCAACCACATCCTCGAGTACTTTTTTCAGCCCTAAGACCAATGAGCACAGCTAAGAGGAGGGCCTTGGGATGCCGAGGGACTGGGCTACCCCCTCCCCTCGCCTTTCCTCTCTTCTCCCTCCCCCCTCCCCCTTTTTTTTAGTTTAGTAAATTAATGCAGCAAGAAACTCCCAAGATCTGGCAAGTCCTGGCAGGGGAGAGGGCAGAGGGGAAATGAAATGCATTAGGAGGACACAGAGCCACTTTCTCTTTGAGCGCAATGGGAGTGCTTCCCAAGAAACTTCCCCTTTGCTCCCCTCTGCGTTAGCCGTGAGCAATGGGACACCTTCCCTACAGCAGCAATAACTTATTCAGAAGGAAAACAGCCCAGGAAGCAGGAATCAACGGCAGCCAAACGGCGGGCAGAAAAGCAACACAACGGGGACTGCAGCACGGCTTCACGCTGGCAAATTCCTGTGGATGTAATTAGGAAGACTCGGGGCTGGCAGCAGAGATTAAAGTCCTGGGTTGTTGAAGGGCCCCTGCACCTCCTCCTCCCGCCACCCTGATGGCAAACCTACAGCCCCTGCATCTGCCCCGCTCGCCAGCCTGATGTCCGGAGCAGGATCCTGCTGAAGGGAGATTTCAGCGCGAGCAGCCCGACCCTCCGGCCGCGAGCGCTGCTGCAGTGGCGGGGACACCCGGAGAGGAGGGACGAGCCGCGGCGGAGCGGAGCCGCCAGGCGCCCCGCGGAGCGGCGCTGTCCAGGGTGCTGAGCGGGGGCGCCCGCCGCGGCGCTGTCCAGGGTGCTGAGCGGGGCCGCCCGCCGCGGCGCTGTCCAGGGTGCTGAGCGGGGCCGCCCGCCGCGGCGCTGCGCGGGGCGCTGAGCGGGGGCGCCCGCCCGCCCTCCACAAGGGCGCCTCGCTCCCCTGCCCCTGGCTCCCCAAGTGCCGTTTACTTTATTGGCCAGCCCCAGCGGCCCACCCCTTGCGGAGTACAAAAAGAGGAGAGAGCTGGAAAAATGTGCAGCGTCAACGCGCTCGGAGTCTACGTGTGGGAGACAATCGTTTTCTTCAGGTAAGGCTCGTGTTTGCGGGAGGAGCGTGCGTGCAGCGGGCACTGCCTGGCAGGCTGCAGCGCAGCTTGAGCTCCAGCGTTACCCCATCGCAATCTACCTTTCTGCCCTTCCGCCTCTGCTTGGTTGCCCGGGATTGACTAGCACAGAGCCCCAGGCTCGGGACTTTCCGCAGCTTTAGGAGTTACTCCGTTTAATTAGCACTGCAATCTTGCTAACCGCAGTGCTGAAAACACCGACCCCGGCTGGTTGCAAAGTGACAACTAGTGGCGGCTGGGAACCCTGCACTTGAATTTGCCCGGGTAAATATCCCTTCCTCACCCCCTCCCCATCATCACATTGCAGGTTAAGGTGAATTTTTGTGGGATGCCTCTGCTATCAAATTTTGTTATCCTAAGAAATTGCAGGCTTCCTTTTTAAGGAGGGCTCAGCCCATCGTGCCAGCTTGTTATGTCTGTAGGCACTGAAAACACAGAAATAGGCACCTTTCTTATCAACTTTTTTCCCCTCTTTCCTGCAGTTTGTAAAACCCTTTGCTTGCTAAACCGAAACAAATATTGAAAGGGACAGCAGGACCATTTTTGTGTTTATCTCCAATATCAAATACCTGTATTTTGAGTCCATTTTGGAAGTGCTCAATTTTTTCATTAAGGGCTAAGAGAAGGATTTTTTTTTTAATGTAAAAGTGTTTCTTTCTCCATGTCTCCTTGAAATGCTTCAGTTAGACAAATGAAATATCAAGAGGTGTAAGGTAGAAGCTTTTCTCTATCTACATGACCAATGATAACTCGGGTAGTGATAGATAACATACATGCAACTTAAAGAAAAAAAAAATCTTCTTTCATGAGCTAAGGTCTCTTAAACAGATCATCTCTGACACATGGATTCCCCTATGTCTCAAAGTCTCATCTTACAGTTTAACAAGAAAGGATATTATTTATAGATACAACATACATTATCAGAGTAATACTTATTTTATAAATCACAGTAGCATAATTGCTGACACTGGCAAGACTTTTCTAGCTAGTGATATTTTTCCCCACGAATACTTGTCTTTCCAAGCCTGACAACTGGGGCATCTCCACTTCCTCCTCCTGCAATTCCCCAAGATTGCAGGATCAACCAAACACACTTCACACACAGTATTTGTTGGGAGAAGCAACAAAAGTTCTGGAAATAAGTAAAAATCACCACAATTCAAACACTGAGTAACATTTGAGTACTTCAGAACCATCCCTTCAAGTCTTATTCAGCCACAAACGTATAGCAGCACTGCATGTTATAGAGCAAGAGACTAAAAGAAAGCACATGTACACACAATAAACCCTTTAATTTAGCAAGCAAAGAAATTAAAGTCGATAGTAAATGACATGGTGCATCCCTTCATACCATCACAAAGACTCTGGAATGCTATCCAGAAATAAATGGATGGCAAGAAAATGAAGAGGAGCCTCTCCAGACCAGAGGTTCCTATGGCGCTGGGATTTGAGAGCCTGTCAGGCTTTTCTCTAACTGCCTGAACAACTGAAATGGATGCACACCTATCCTGCCCATGCTGTTCAAAAATGCACTCATGTATCACACATGTCAGGACCTAAACACTCTAAACACATCAGAGTTCTGAGCATTCAAAACCTCGACAAATCATAACCCTCAAGTTCTAAGGTTTGTACTGTTATATACATTATATATAATGCATACGCACAAATAGCATGTTTATATATGTCACATTTTATGTATATAATATATATGCCGTATTGTATACAAGAAGTATTTCTGGAAGTTTATTTCCTGAAATACATAAAGTATTTTCAAAATTGCTTGAAAATTCAGTTATTTGGAGATGTCAAAATCAAACTACTCTATAAACCGCAATCATCAAACAAGAAACAATGCAATAAGTCCTCCTCAGAACCAACTCCAAGCAATCTTTTTTCCCTTCTGTGTGATATGTGCTCCATTTAATAGAGACCAGAAGTCTATCAGCCTTTCCAGTGCAGGAATAGCTTTGTTGTTACCGTAAGAGGAAGTTTATTCATTAACAGCCATTCATAAATTTAGTGTGCCAATTACTCACTCAGTCATACACAATGTTTAAAAAACTAATAATCTAATAATCCATAATAGAAGTATGTATTGCTTTAAATTACAAGATCTGCCATATTTTACTGTCAGCCTGTCAAAAATATTCCAGAAAGGGTATCCATTTTGCGCTAGCATGTACGCTGCAATATCACAATAAGGGAAAAGCCAAGATCCAAAAGGACAAATAAACACAGCCAATATTGGAAATAAAACTAGATCTGTTATTTAATCGGTATGTCCTTTGCCAGCCTTTAAAGACAAAACCCTGTGGGAAAGAATAACAGCTGGTGTGTGAATGCGAACATTACGATATTGCCAATGTAGTATTTCTTTCTGTTACAGTTGGGGTATTTTGGAAGGAATTTGCCATAAGCAGCTTATTCCGACATGCCTTTCTTTACGGAAAAGTGATTCCTATTCTGTTACCTGCCTTTCCAGACTGCAGTCACTTATCTGTGACTAAGACATTTACCAAGAACCTGGGTAGAAGCAGAGATGGGAAGGTGGTTGGGCATGGGAGATGAAATGGTTATTCTGAGAGACAGGCCACAACCTTCCTTGCAGATCTCCACAAGAAATGTCAATTCTTGAAAATCATAATGGATTGGATAATACTTAGGATTCCTCCCCTGCTTGTATCTGTGGAGACACATATAATGCCCTCCTGTATACTCATATCCCATTTCAGTTGTCTTTCCTGAAGTACAGCAAAAATCATTGGCCTTGCCATAACCTTCCCCAGACTTCATGTTATACTGTAGCACTTTATTAACTGCAGCAATGCAGAAATACCGCAGCACGAGCCTGGTGGGAATACCCCCTAGTATGGATTAGGGGACAAAGATAACCTAGAATCTGCCATTTGACTGAGTGGATCATGTCCTGCGAGTCTTCACAGTGATGTGGGCCCGTTTCTTACACTATCTGCACTTCAGCAAATCATGCATCAGCATCAGGTCTACTGAACAGAGACCAGAGTGGGGCCCTTTTGAACTGCAATCTGGCAGCCTGCACGAGTGATTCAAGGCTACTGCTTCAATTCAGAGATTCACAGGCTCAAAGCTGCTGCCGGCCTCAGACCCTGGTGGACTGCCCTAATGAGCATTTTCCTACCCCTCAATATCAGAGCTCCTTCCCAAATCCAGCTATTAAAGCGATGAAAAGATGCCACCTTGAATGATGCCTCTATTAATCTTGTGGAAAGCAAAAAACGCTTTTTTTCCAAAACAGACTTAACAGATAAAACAGATGATTGCAGAGTTGCTGATTCTAAGCCCTTGAAAATACAGTAAAAGGGAAGGTTGAAGGAGGAAAGGGGAGTAGAAACGTGCATCTCCCAACCTTCTGCTATGCCTCTGCAATGCTAGATAGCACTGCAGAGATACCCGTGAGCGAAGCATTAACCAACGACTCCCAGAGCCCCAAGCCAAGCAACATGGCAGATACTCCCTGCACTACAGGGAGTGTTTTCCTCATGCCAACCACAAGCTACCAGAAGTTGTGCTTCATGACCAGCTGTACCTCAGCTCTGAGACTGCCAACCCCTCCATGAAATAACAAATGATTTGGAGCCATAAGTCTAATGCTTTGCTAAAGCTGCTCTTCAGCTTCTGTGGTCTGCAACCTATAATGGCTCAATTAGAAACCCTGCTAAAAGGGTTACTTATTCAAGGTTTGAAAATGTGATAAGGCAGACAGTTCTACCAAGACACCCTTATAAGTCATTCCATAAAGAGATTAATTTGTTTCCATCCCACTAGGAGGGCAGAATATTTGGGACTTTGCCTACTGCATGGATTTTACACACATTTCCATCTACACAAATTATAGCATTTTATCACATTTCAGGCAATTAAAACAAATTAACAGTACACAGCACATTTTCTAATACACAGTTTAATCTCAACTTGCCTCTCTGATCAGCTGCTTCCAAACAACTCCAGATTTGCTCTCTGGACAGAGCGGAACAAAAGAAAGGCTCCAAAGACAACTGGACAGAAACCTTTCCCAGCTCCCTCCTTGTAGTAGATGCAAAGGACAAATGAACAGTATATGAACAAGACAATTCACAACAGCATTGCTAAAAATGCTGCTGCCCCTCTCATGCGCTAACAAAATATTTTTTGCTTCCAAAACACTGGTGCTGTGCAGATTTTGGATAACACTGACTGTTCACCTCCATTCTCACCAAGCATTATCTCATTCTGTAAAAAGTCCCAATGGCAAAACATATATTGACTGTTCAGACACTAAAAGTGAGCTGTTTCTGAAGAGAAATTACATTCATTATATGGGGAAATCCTGCCCTTACATACGAGTGTTACATCCTATGAATCGTCAGTGAAGATTTTCTTCAAGTACAAGAATTTAGGCATGACAGTCTAGTCCCTCCTCATTCCCATCTTCCCATGAAAGAGCTACTAGAGTGCCTTACACATGAAGCAAATGGCAGCAAAGTGCATCTTGACTCAATGTCTTGGATTTAACTGCACAGTCTAAAGGCTAAGAACTTCACTACCAATAAGCAACTCAAGCCACGAAGGAAAGCACTTAAAAACGAACAGCAACATGCTGTAATTGCACTGCTCTTCAATAGACACTTTCCATATTATGTTTGCTTCTGAACTTTATCTCACCAGACCTTCATAAGCTGATGTAGACAGAGAAAGATCCCAGTATCTGAACTAAGATCTGAATCAATGTCCAGAATTAAATTATTTTATTACTCCAACACTGACCAACGATCACTCACTGGTGGCAGAAAGCCAGGAGAGAGGCCTGTTCTCATTTCATCCTTGTGTGCAGGCTCTCCAAATTTCAGTACTGAAAGGAAGGTATCAGACCACCTCTGAAATCTGTTCTTTACACACCTAAGACTGACAAAGGCTTTAGAAAAAAACAAATCCTACTTTCTTTGGCTATATCAAAACTACATTTAAGTATGTCAAATCACCTAAATCTGTTCACTGAGTTTTACGTGCTCATTTTCTGTCACCCTTCAGTTTTTCTGAGAACCCCGAAGTGACTAATACTAACAAAAGTTAGGCTGATGAGGTATTTTGATTTCTATCCATTTTATTTGTCTGTGCCAGCTCTGGTGTAACACATTAAATCATGGTTTCACTATTTCCAGAAAATTACCCTTTAGATTTGCTATTGTTACTTTTCATATTTTCCAGTGAACTCTGTCCATAGGTAATAGCAGAGTAATTTCTGTTCTTAAGTAGCACAGCTACCATTTTGCAGTCCATGTTTTCCAACATCATATTCTCTTACGTACATTAAAAAAAAAATCCAGCTTAACCTCAATGCCATGTTTTGATTCACCAATTTTAACAATTCATCCCAAAGGCTTTTGAAGATTTTAGTTTAGAAAAAAGAGTTGCTAAACACCAGGGTCTGACAACAAATGGAGGAAAAAGGAAGTGGTAAGAATTATTCCTGCAGCTCCAGTGTATTGTGCTGGAAGAATTATGAGCAGCAACGAGCAGACACCCTCACCTGCTGCCTGCTAGATCTGCTTGCAGAGCCCCAGAAAACAAAAACAAACAACCTCCCCCCCGCAAAAAAAGAGACCTTTTTCATTGCACTTGACATTAAGAAGATATTAATGATTCAGCAGGTCATTTTCCCTTAAAGAAACAAAACAAGTTCACATTTTTGCTTTCCCACCCCTATTTTCCCCCAAAAGATCCAACAATTTACATGTGCTTCTACAGAGTCAGACAACAGACTATCTCCCACACAGGGAGAAGGGTAACATTGGTATTTCTTAGCCATAAGCCTTAGCAGGTACAAAATAATGCAGCCCCCTCAACCTCTTGGAAATCTGCCGATTTGCCCTATCTCATCTAGTCCTATAGGTCTGTATGCTTTGATCCCAGTGACATTACAGATTAAGTACAATTATTTCCAAGATGCTGCTAAATTTCTGCTTCAGGGGACAGATCCTCAGAGACTTAAACTGGATACTCCTCACAGGCCAAAGCACAGAGAGGGCTGCAGAAAATAGAAATACACACGGATGTACCTGTCACCTCCACACACTGAGCACACCCTGTTATAGAGACAATTATTCCGTTCATATAATGCACCATGGGAAGCTGCTCTTTGGGGACTGTGCCACATCTGGCGGGTACATACATACTGTTGGCATCCTGTAAATGTATCTCTGCTGGATGTGTCAGCTGAGAAACACAGGAGAAATCTTAATTTACCAAGCTGCACAAAATCTGGATTGAGGGGGTGAGCAGGAGGCCACCACCATCACACACTCGCACCTGCTCTCCTTTCCATTCCTTTCTTCATTCTCTGCAGCTCACAGCCCTCTAGTGAAAAAGCCAATCGAAACGGGAATGCCGAGCAGACTCTCCCGGGAACGCCATTGTTTCCATCAGTGCCTCATTGTGGGGTGGCTAAAGAAAGGAAAAACTGCCAAGAGGTTGCCAAGACGTGTCGCATCTATGGAACTGCAGGGCTTGCAGTGCCATCAATCACCGCACGCATTGCCTTCAGAGGAAGGCTGCTGAAAGCAGCTCCCCCCACACGTCTGATGTATGAGCAGTTTCTGCCCCGATGGTTGCTCGCCTAGAATGCAGATATAGCCCCTCAAAGCGTGCAAGGCTGCAGGAAACACACAAAGCAAAAAACAGCAACCAAAGACGCCATCGGTGTTGGAATAAATCACTATCACATGCATTGGTTTCAACAGAAAATGCAGCTGAGCAAGGATCATGCAAAAAGTGCAGCGAATTCATTGCTTCTCATCTTTGCTACACTTCCTTTGGATTTTTTAAAAAATCTTTCTTTTTAGAAAACGCAAGTGAAAAGATGTTTCTGAAAGTCGAAAGGAGCACAGACTCCTCCTCCTGCCATCTCTCACGGGCAAGGTCTGAAAGCACAAGGGTCAGCCGCCATCAGTACCCTTTAAAGAGCTCTTAACTTCAAGCAGCTTTGTAGGTGCCAAGGACCCCTGTGCAAAACCGATAAAGCCTCCCATTAGAGCAGGATCACGTGTGAGTGCATTTGGGGGTCGGGACGTGAGGTACTCCACGCTTCTGGGCGAGAGCCTTTTCTCAGGTTGTAAGCACTGCAAAGACACTGCGGACCAGACAGTGACTCTTCATGTGGTTTCTTTACGATCTCTTCTCTCTGTTCACTCCTGCTGCCCTTACGTTCCAGTAACACTGCCATGAGCAGAGCAGTGATTCTTGACAAATACCCTTTTTTTTTTCCCCCCCTCTGCATCAGAGCTCCCGAGATCCACCGCACAAACAGGAACACATGCATCCCATCCCTCCTGCCGCCCCTGCGCATCCTCCCGCTGCAGCCCTGCGCGCTGTGCCCAGCGCACAGCGGGGTTAGAAATCACCCACAGGGTTAGAAATCACCCAGCAACGACACGGCTGACAGTCCGAGCCCCGCCAAGCACGGCTTGCTGCCTGCACTGACTCAAGCCCTGCAGTGCTGCCGGGGTTGGAAACGCGTTTTTGTCGGGGAGCTGAAGGGAATGAAGTCAGAGGGCAGCCACAGTGGGGAGAAAAACAGTCTTAGGTAGAGCGTGGCATTCCAAAAGTTGCATTTCATTATGGTTCAGGAATACGCTGATAAATTACACAAATAATCACAGAGAGCACAAGGGAAGCGTTCACCTCCAGCTGCCTTTATGAAGCAAGGTATTTGCTTTATACACGGTTCCCCAAACAGACGCCAATTTGACTGTATTTTGCACATGCCCAACAGCATCCATAAGAATTAGGATTATTTGACTAATTAAATTCTCTGCTGGTCAACTCATTTTGCACAGTATAAAACACACCTGACAGAGCCCCTGCTTCACTGCGAGACCCACAATTTTGCAGTTGGTTGTAGGTGTTACCTCAGGAAACCTCCTTGGAAGATGTGTGAAGTCTCAAAAGATAAAAACACCACCACTGCACACTGGATGATATATTCCTTTTAAAGCAATTCTATTCATACCATTGCTGATTTATCAAAAAAGAAAAAAGCAATTGAAATATTTTTATCCAGTCTTAACAAGCAGCAGAAACCTTTAAACTAAAACTATTTTTTAAGAAAACAGCCATAACGAACTATTTGAACTCTTGAAATTGCAACTGCTAGTGAGACTGCAGAGCTATAGATAGAAGAACATCAGACAAATGTCAGAAAATTCTAAGAAATCACAGGTCTGTGATCTAAAACCTGACGTCAATAGAGGTTCCCACTGCAGCTCTCCATCCAAGTACTAAATCAAGTGAACAGACTATTCTTACCTAGAATGTGAAGCCTCATCTTATAAAGACATTTTCCTCTCTTATTTACTGTATTTAGGAAGGCAGGTTATGCATAGCTTTAAACATCTGAGTAGTCCCCTTGACTTTAAAGGGAATATTCAGAGTGTGTGAAGGTAGACACATACTTTCGTCTTTGTAGGCTTTTCTTCTTTTGTTTTTCAAAAAGAATGTGCTTATAAGCTTTTCTTTTTTAAAAAAATCCTTGATTATTTGCACATATAAAATTCTATGCTGGTGTTCCCTGGATTTACTTCACAAATTGTTAAGATCTAAACAATGACTTGCAATTCTCCATAGTTTTCCCTAATAGTTTTCTTAATGTGTTTTCTCATATTTTCTTAATATGTTTCTGAATTTAACTGGCTTAGGATCGTATGTGCCAAGAAAGTCACTCATGTTCCAAAAGCAGTTCTGGAAGAGAGTGTAAATAATGTCAAGAGGGAGAGCACCCATGGCTTCATAGCTGAATTTAATGCATTCATATAGGAGGGTGTAAAAGCAAAACTATGAGGTACTGTAAAGAAACAGCTTGCCTCAGTTTGAAACAGCAACCACTGAAAGATGTATTTGTAGTAAGTAAAAAGAAATCAAAGGCAGGAATATTTCCTTCTGTTTTTTATGGCATGCTCCGAAGCCAGCAGTGAGACAGTGCAAAGCACTAGTGCTGTGAAGGTGCATGTTCACTGGCCGAAAACACTTTGACAGGCAAGAGTAGCCATACAACATACGAAAGAAGGATTTGAACAGCCCTTTTAAGAGCAGAGATCTTGGGTATAATAGAGCACTGTTTCGAAGCAGTTTGTTGGTCTCACTGCACTATTCCTATCTTAATTATGTATCATATGCAGTTTTCTTTTACCCTCTCCACCGGTATTCTAGTCATTTATTATTTTCTTAGTGCTCTGTCCAGGCAGAGTCAGTGACTCTTCCAAGCCTAGTGGCTTTCCATAGAGCTAATCAACGAAATTGGGATGTTTTATAATTCTAGACAGAGTGTTTTGCCATATGGGGCAGGAGCCATGGGCTGCAGAAATGTGGCAGTAAAGCACGGTGCCATCTGAATGCTGCAGTCTGAAAAAGACTTTTTCTTCCCCTCTCAACTCAGTGACATCATTGCTGCTTTCCCTGGCTAGAACTGTTCAGAGAGGGTTAATTCCAAAAACCTCTGGAAAAACACATCCCAGTTCCTGCCCTCCTATGCAGGGACAAGGCAGGCACAGTGGTAACAAGTTGTTGAGGACCTTTCACCCAAAGCATCCCAAAATGCTCTCGAAACTTTAAGTGAACACACCCTGCGGCTACTGCAATGCAGCTACTTCTGGTGCAAAAGCCAGAATTGGTTTAAACAGCTCACAGCAACAAAGCACAACTGTATACGACAGCAATAGAAATATTTTACAAAGCTACCTTTGCCTTTTTCTTTGCCGAAAAAGGATTTTATTATTATTAAAAAGGTGCCTCTGCAACTCATTGCCTGTTTCTTCGACCAGAACCACCTTTCTCAATGTCCCAAATCTTTTATTTCATCAGCATTGCTGAACACAACTGTTTTCCTGTCCTGTCCAAGATCCCTGCCTCTAACATCTGCTGTCAGATAAACCAAGAAAATAACCAAACCCCAATTTTTCTTTCTCCATCACAGAAATTATCTCCGTAAATTCCCCCCTGTAGTGCACACACTACATCCAACAGTGGGTATACTGAAACCTCCACCTAATGAATATAACCACAAGGACTGTAATCACCACCATGACACCAGCACACCGGTAACTCTCACAGCTCCTTCCTTTCTGCACCATGCCAGCAAAAAAATTTGGTATCAGGGTTCCCTTCTCTCCCCCAGCCTCCGCTCTTTTTATCCTATCCATCTCTAAGCTACAAGCCAGAAATACTAGGACAACATGACAGAGAAAAACATGCAGAAAATTAATTTCATTCATTTTAATTGAATTGTATATCAATATTGATTGTGCTATTCATTTGGGTAGCGAATCTAATCATAAATATATGTATCTCTCCCTACTTGCAATCTCTGCCAAGCACTCCCAGGCCAGCATCTGCCAGCATTTCCCTCAAGAGAGCATGTTTGAGATGCTATGAAACAGTCCAGGTGCAGGTTTGGGGGCTTCCCCATTTCCTCCTCACCAGGAAAGCTCCGGTCCCCCCTGTGCAGAGGGTCAGATGCAGACAGCAGCCCCGGTGCACGCTGAGCGCCCTGGAGCCCGTGTCTCTGCTCCGGGGCCGCAGGGCCTGGCTGGCACCACCTCAGGGACCGGCTCCGCAAGCCACAGGGAGCAGAGCAAGGAGGGGGATCAGGAGCAACGGTGCTGGGGCTTGCAGCTGACCCTGCTGCATTCCCACACAGCCCCTTCCCACGGGAAGGGTTGCCATGGGCAACGCGACTCTCGCTAGTTAGTCATGGACAACGCGATGCCTTTCTGGGCCTGTGTTCTCTTTGCAACGGTGCCTCTTCGGAGAGCGTGATGGAGTCAGTGAAATTTACACTGCTGCGTTTCAGGTCCATGGTGCTGATACAGAAGTTGTCAGTGTCTCTGCTATATCAAGCCTTAGCATTGAGCATTTTCAATTGTCATCAGATAGTCACAGGCCTAACTTTCCTTTTAAAAGCTAACTGCATCCAAAATAAGTCATCAATTAACCTTTCCTTTTCAACCTGAAGTATCTCAGGGAACCCCTTGATCAGTGTAAGGGAGACCTGCACTCTCCCTGCCTGCCCAGTGCAGTTACCCAGGCAGCCACAGAGCAAACTTGGGCTTTGCTCCTCAGGAGAAAAAAAACAAGACTTCCAGGAAGCAGGAAACCAGGTCCCATCATTGAAAATCTCTCTCAAGCTTTAACACCAGAGGATAACAAATGCAAATGGCATCATGACATGAAACACCTGCTCCACAAGGAACAGCGGGAATAATCTGGGATAATCTCCCACCCACCAGTCCTAAACACCAGCTCTCACAAGACTGGCGCTACAGGATGGGATTTAGCTTAATCCTCTGCCCCACCAAAGCATTATCTCTTGGAGCAATCTGAGACCCTACTCAGCCAGCAGCAATACATGTTCTGACGGTGGCCCGAGCAGAGACTTTGCAAAGGGGGCAACAGGCTACTGGCCGTGAACCATGCACAGCTGATTTTTGGCATCTGAGTTCATCTTAGTCACGGCTTGTTAAGAGAACTTTTCACACACTCACTTTGCTCTTCCAATTCACGCCCTGCTCCCCCAGCTCCGGGGCCTGCGTTGTGGGGACGGACCCGGTCGCTCGACTCACGCTCCACGGCCGTTGTGCGGCAGAACCGTTGCAGGAGGCCGGGCAGCCTCAACCGCCTCCACCTGCTGCCTCCGCCCGACTGTTGGTTGCGTCACAGAGCGCCGACGGTTATAGGTGCGGGTGCTGAATAGCCGCTCCTGATTGGCTCGTTCGGGTTCTGTGGCGCTCAGCCATTGGCTGCCCGTGCCCCCACCCCTTTTCTGGAAGGTTCTCGGTGGCGCCTTTGCTGTGGCGGCTCTGGGGAGCTGCGGGGAGTGTGGCCAAGGCGGCCCGGCGCGGGGCTCGCTTGTGGAAAGGGAGCTGGAGGTCTATACATGGAAGTAGAAATCTGAGGAATAAATGTGCAGCTCCGACGTGCTGCCACTGGGGGACAGCTGCTCCTTGACGCCTGGTCTCCCTGTGTGCCCAAGCTCAGGGGGCCAGGGCAGCTGCAGTCCCAAAGCTGTGCGGTAACATCCCTAAGTGCTCTTGTGTGTGAAATAACAAGCACAGGGAGCAATTTCTATCTGCTGCCTCCCTGTCCATCCCAGGAAATTAGATTTGCCAGAAAACTTGCATTATTGAGCAAGTATGCTAGGTCAGTTTCACTGCAAAACACTTCCAGGGGTATCTAGACCTGAGTTGGGCTGCAGGGACTGTAGTCGAGACAAATCCCAAAGAAGACCCCAGCGTGGTCCTCCGAGGGTCCCGGAATAGGGGCAAGCCCAGGGTGCAGGGAACAAGCAAGTTCTCCCGAGACCAAGCACTGCTCTGGTGAGGCCCAGCTTTGGAGATGTTGGGTCAGCCAGTTGTGCTACACACCTCAGCCTGCCCTAAAAACTGTTTCTGATAGTCCTCTCCGTTGCAATGCTTTACCCACAGAACACAGGACATTTGAAGGACAATGGTGTGAACCGTCTCACCTGAACAACTGCTCCCAACACATTTGCAGGGCAAAGAGAAGAAACACACACATAAATAGACAAAAATGCAAAACTCTACACCAGAGAAAACTGCCAGTGGCACTGAACCCACAGTGCGCAGAACCCAACCACAGGGGTAAATCCAGTGCCTCTCCATTGAACTACTGATGTTGCACCAGTTGACTTTCCCAGGAACCTAATGCTTCCACCCCTTGCAGAGAGATACTCCTCTGCAAACACTTGCTTTGCAGCAGTGCGTACTTTTGCTGGCAGCCATTACTTTTCTTCTCAGAATTAAAGATTAACAATTAAATTATTTGACAGGAGAATAGAGGCCCAGTGCTAATTGAGTTTCTAGGCTTCTCTGTACAAAAAAAAAAAAAAAAAAAAAAAAAAGCACTTCACCAGAACTGGACAGTTTGCATTGTCAGACTAAATTAGACAGGAAGCTAAAGAAACAATCACAAACAAGCCTCAAAATAAAGCACCCAGGCCATATAAAACAGAGGAACTCGAAGCCAGTTGGGAGGCTGTGAGCAGAGCAAGCTGACATGTCTGTGCCACTGGAGAGAGCCACTTTCTAATCCACATACCATCATTTATTGAAAACAGAAGCTAATGCAAACACAGAGGAGACAGTGCCCGTGTAGGCTGGGGAGAAGCCAGTAGGTGTCCTGCAAAGCTGAAGTGCTCCATTGCAAGGAACACGGTTCCTGCGTGCTCTGGGCCTGCAGCCCGGCGCGCAGGGCTTAGCACCAGCGTTAGCATCAAATGGCTGCACCAGCTGGTTGACCCTTTGAAGCTGCCCCGTCCCCTGATGCCACCATGAGTGCCTGAGGCACATGCCCAGATTCACTAGGGGCTGCACCAGTGTGAATGAGTTAAGCCATTTTCTGGCTGCTATTAGAATGCACCAAGATGACTCCTGCTCAGATACCCCTCTTGGGCTAATTTAGGGAAACAAGTTTGCAGTTTACATCCTTTGGCGTCTTCTTGTTTATTTGGAGAATAAATTTGCTGTATGTTCAACACAGTAACCTACCCTGAAATTCCAATTTCTTCAGTAACGTGCAGATTGCTTGCTGATTTCCCTCTCGCTGGGCCGGGAGGAAAGCAGTCCTGCAGGTCTTCAAGGATTCTTCTGTAGGAACCAATGAACAGAGAAAATCCCAGAAGGTTCCCAAGGCAGCACGTTTGGCACTAGCCAAGGGAGACTTGGAACAGAGCTCATGCTGGTGGCTTTTGGTGCACCGAGTTGAACGGCTGTAATGAAGTTTGCTTGTCACATCCAGCACGAACATTTCAGGGTGATCTTAGATACAGTCCATCCCTCTAAAGCATGATAGGATGAGGCCAGCCTCTCTCTCTAACTTCCACTGCTGTTTTCTATTATTATTTTTGAGTTAGAAATGAGATACTTCTGCCTGGTACCCAGATAGCCAGCTGTTGGAAAGGCTTTGCTATTCCCACATTCTCTGCTTTCTGGCCCTGTGCAAGTCCATGGTGAAATGGTTGCAAGCCACTGGTTTTAGGAGAGCACTTAGTAACCAAAGAGAAACAGGCAGAAACGCAGAAGTTAGCATTCCTAAATCATTTGAATACAGTGCACAGCAGCCAAAGAGAACTGGAACATCCATCAGGAAACCTGAGGAAAAGAGATCTCACAGGTCTCACAACAGCCAGATTAGCGTATGGGTAGGTAGAGGTGGGGTATCCCTCCACGTGAGCTGTCTGAAGATTTTAAATATTGAAATGTTCTACAGCATGAGTTTAACTCCCTTGCCATTAGGAAATCCCAGCTCTGACATGTTCCTTCCTGCCCAACCCACTGTGCCAGTCTCTGCCAGGGCTGAGAAGTATTTGTAAAGCATTTTGTGTGAACGCACCGGGGGAAATAGAACATTTGCCTAAGTCCTTGCTGTGCATTTTTGATCAGTTAAACAAATGCCTGTTAGGTTTTACATAGAGAAGTAAAGTATGGGAAAACAAGCCATCATTTTTCATAAAGATTTACTTCCTTGTAGGAACTGAGACCATGAAATTCATTCTACTTGCAACCGAGAAGCAGAAAGAATCAGAAAATCATCCCCAAGAAACATTAGCAGACTTGCACATTTGTGATAGCATGACCACATACTCAGATGAGCTCTTGAATTGAATTTACAGTAAAGCTGAACACCAATTTTTGTGCTCTTTAACCTTATTTTTAAAAAACAGAAGATTTGCAGTTTTTAATTATCTTTTTGCACTTAAAGCTTATGAGGTTTGTATCGCTTCTCCCTATACCTCTCCCCCCCACACAGATTTTTCCAATTCCCTATTTTCCTGCAGCCTATAGCTAGCGAGAAGTATACACAATCAGTGCGTATTGCAGTATTTGGCATCTCACTGCCGAAGTGGCAGGAGTCTTTGGTTACCAAGTCATTTGCTGCTTAATTGAAATCTTTTCTCTAGACTCATTGCCATGCAGACACTCTATTGGAATGCAGTCAGTTTTGCAGCCCAGTATCGATCGCCTCCCCCTCCCAGCCTTCCTCCTCTGCGTTTGCAAGTTAATTGCACCATATTGTTTTCCTTTTTTAAAAATCACCCCCCGCACAACTCCAGTTACTCTGAAACACGCTGGTTTACCCTGCACAGTTCCCTAGAGCAAGATACAGGATTTGGTAGCAGTAAAAGCCAGATCCACAGCTGTGGGAATCAACTAGTTCAGATAAGGTTTAGCCTGAGAATGGACTGCCAAGGCAGAAAGGTGGTTCAAAATGCCCTAATCAACGCTTATATAAACAACATTTGTTGGAGTCTTTGCAGAGGGTGAAACCATGAATCTCACCTCTTCCTCAACAGATTTCTTTATTATGCATTGGTATTGCAATAATATCTGCAGGCTTCAGCCAACATCAGGCATCTGAACCAACAGGCAGAGGCAGGTATTGTCCTAAACATGGTGCCCTAATCACCAACTATGCCTTTGTGCTTATCTAGGTTATTTAGCTCACTGTTTCAGCATGAGAAGTGATCTGTTTTTTTGATTAGAAGTACATGGTGGGAACTGTGTAGTAACATCTTCCCTCTTAGAAATTGACCCTTCCTGCAAAATTGAGAAGGAGCACTTTGTCCCAGGGATCCCTCATTCCTGTGCAGATGGCAGCAACAAGAGACTTGCTAAGCCAAAGTCATCACCTGGCAGATCTCACAGGCTCCCACTGAGTCAGAAGACACTGAGTCAGCCTTGAGGCTTCTGCAGGGGAGAGTTTCCAGGAATTTCACCCTTTCTGCCCCCGGGGGGCATGTTCCAAGGAGATTTTATTTCGTTTCATCCCCCATCCCAACAGGAGTAACGTTCCAGGTTTGCGCTCCAGCTCCCTTTCTGTCCGGACACTGCATTGCTGTGCTGAACTCAGACCCCTGCATTGCAGGTGCCTATAGGAAAAGCTGCGCTGGCCGGTGGCAGGAAGCAAACAGGAGCCTGGCACATTCCCGTCCCAAAGGCTCTGCAAGAACTATGCAATCACGTTGGGCCCGTTTGAGCCTCAGATTCCAGATTGATCTGATCCTACTCACTTTTTGGAAAATTAAACTGTCAGGGAACAGGGTACACTCCCTGCTATTTGCCATGTAATTAAGCAGTAATTTCTGCCCAAGGCTAATCTCTGAGTGTATTTTTCCTCTGGAACTCGGTGCCAGAGTTCACATTTGTGATTTAATGGCATGCCAGGGAGCTATACCTAAATTCACAAAAGGATTTTCTCTACTCATCATCTCTCTTCTCACTCTCTACTCATCATCTCTACTTTGGTGGCAGCTGGGATTCTATATTCAGAGATGTTTGGGCTGGGCAAACAAATTAACACAAACCAACCTCATTAGGAATCCACATGGGTACCCATATTGCCTCATACTGGGAATGAGATGCTGACGGCTCCTTTTCTGGAGCCCAGGCGCTCCTCAGTATGGCAAGTGTTTTAAAACCTGTCTTTTTTTTTTCTTCCTACTCACACAGCTTGGCAGCCTCCAAAGAAGCCGAAGCAGCAGCACGATCTGCCCCCAAGCCCATGTCTCCTTCCGATTTCCTGGATAAACTGATGGGGCGAACTTCAGGATATGATGCCAGGATCAGACCAAATTTTAAAGGTATTGGGGAAAAAAAAAAAAAGGCTTTTGTGGCCTTATTTTGGGTCAGAGACTGCATGCCATCCTAAATAATTTCTTCCCTAGCTATATATGAATTACAAAAAATATTTATATGAAATATGCATGGTCGTGACAGACATGGTATATAGGTGTCATACAGAGCGGATATTATTGCCACTGTTAGTTTAATGCCCATGCACATATAGAGATGCCAAACACTTGGGCTTTCACCATTTCCATTCCTGTTGCTCTGCATACAGGAGAACTGGCTGGGTTAGATATGCTGGGTGTCAATGACTTCTTAACAGCGGTCAGGAGCAACAAGCACCAATAGGATGGTACTTGGCCCTGCTAAAACTACGGATGAGATTTAGGAGGGAAGTCTGTGATCAGCCTAGATTGAGGCTTGACATCAGCTCTACTGTTACGTGGTGAAGAGGGGCCTGGCCCTAACCCAGCTAGATGGATGAAAATAAATGTGAGTGTGAATTAAGGTACCGGGTACACTTGGACTGTATGACGCATAAGTAGGAAATCGTCACATTCCAAAGTTACATGAAGTAAATCATCCATCCCAAATGAGTTTTGATTAAAGGCATGCATTTTGTTACCAATATAGAAAAGTTGCTTAAGGAGTTATTCTACAGAGGGTAGGCAATGAAAACAGAAACATATTTCATATCCCTCCTTTTTGTAAAGCTAAAGAATCTTAAAAGCAGAGGGCAAAATTTCTTTGTAAATAAATAAATAAATAAACCTCAATGCTTTAGCAAGGAAAAGAAACCAGTACCAAAGCTAGGCCATCCTCCCTTGGAATGAGACAACTCAGTTTCTTTGACAAAGAGTAGAGAAGCATATAGTGGGGCTATACTGATTTTCAAATCTCTATCTGATGTTGTCTGGGTGGCAAAAGTCCCTGTTGCATTAACAGGCAGGGGAAGAGCAAGACAATGAAGTGAGAGTAGAAAATACAGCAGTCTTGGTGCTTGCACAATGTGAAGCACCAGGTGCCATCACAGAAGCACCATGCCATGTCCATGTGCAGTACGTGCCCAGGGACAGCACATGCTCGTGTTTGCATATGTGCAAACACACCTCAGTCCTGGGAGCAGTTCCAAGTGATCAAACCTGGCGATTTGCTTCTCTTCCCTGGCAGCTGGACTCCCACCGTGCTGCAGGGGCTGATTCACTCCGATCACTTCATTCCACAAAGTTTCAAGGGAGCAGCATTGCCTGGAGCTTAAATCACTTGTGTCCTGTCCAGCCCAGCTCTGTTACCACTTTTTCACTGCCTGGTTACATGGTCAGATTCTTCACTGTTGAAAGGGCCTACGAAGCCCTGGAGTCTTCAGTGCACATCCTGGACAGCTAACACTTCCCCTCTGTTCAGCTGCATTAACATGCTTTTATCTGCAGAGCACCATGCTCCCTATGGAGGCTCAGCACACACAAAGTCATCTTCCAAATCCCTCTAACAAGATCTGTAAAGATATCCAATTTCCACTCAGAACAGGAACAACCTTGTAAGAACCTTTTACAACCAGCTAAGCATTTACATAGTCCCTGGCAGCCGTGGAGTGGTAAACCAGTCCTCGAGAGAGGCAGTGGGACTGCTCTTTGTGCTCTTAGAAAACTCCTTTAACAAGGGCTTTAAAAAAAGGAAAAAAAAAAAAAAAAAAAAAGAAAACACATGTATGAGCTCTCCTTCTCAGATTGAATTGTCCTGGATTGGCATGCAGAGATAAAGTGGGACTTGTCCCCCTCTCAGCTATTGCCCAGCCCTCTAAGATACTAGTATAATTTGCCTGTTTTGTTTCCTATCAGTGGTTCTCCCTCCAAGTATCACAGGGCAATGGTCATGTAGGACTCCCAGGACTCATTAACGGCAGGTACTAAACTCTGTCCTGGGGTTTTATATCCAGAGACGGCTGGGAAGCTTTTCTCCTGGTAATCGGCTAGATAAAACGAACTCTGCTATTTTATCCAAGTCACAAAAGGGTTAAAGAAATGCCCTGTAGACCTTCCTACCACTAAGTTATGTACACACAGAAAAGAAATTAAACTTTAATATTTAATGAAATGTATACATTATCTTCCTGCTGAAGGCAGCTGTATTGCAGTTCTACTCAAGATAATTTAATTTCACTTTTATTTCAATGAAGTACACCTTCCCCACAGGGCAGTTTTGCTGGCTTAGCCTCCCACACATAAATCAGGCTCCAATTTATATGGGAGGTATAGGAGATGTTTTACAGAGCGTGGGGTTGTAGCCCTCAGAGCACGTAATTTAAATTAACTGGCAGTAACTCATAAGGGCATTTTAATAGCTTAGATATAAACGAAAATAATACCAAAGGTATATACCAGATTGATTCTTGAGGAGGAAAAGATTAACAAAGAGAAGACCACAGGTCTTCTATAAATGCAGTCAAGGTTGGTCTTAGCTGTGGATTCACATTTCTGAGAACTAGGAAGGGGCATCTAAGCTTTGGTTTGAGTTGGAGGATGTAACTCAGGCAGAGAAGGAACTGGGTGGACCCGGTAAGTGTGGGATGAGGGGCGTCTGTGCCCTGGCTGGAAGATTGCAGGAAGGGTAAAGCAAGTGCTAAAGGCAGCTTCCCACTGCAAGTGTACCCAGCAGCTGAGCTGATTAGCTCCAGATCTGTACTACACAGGCTGATTAAAGCAAAGCCTGCCAGCCATAAGCCTGCTGGATAAGAAGAGTAAGTGAAGGTGGAGGGATGAAATATACCACCACTTTGTATCTGATATTTTAGCCTGTTCCTGTATCTAACAGTCTGGAGAAGGGGTTGTGCAGATTGGACAGTCTGTGAACTGCTGCCAGGTTGGCAGAAGGCAGAAGTCTGGAAGCTGGTTAGGCAGAAAGTTGCTTGGATTGCCTGGGACTTGTACCAAAAAAACTCAGGCCATTACACAGCGGTTACATGGCTGTGATCTTATTCCCACAGTGGACAAATACAAAGTTTCAGAAGAGACTAAAGTGGGAGAGGATGGAAGAAAATCCAAGAGGAATAAATCAGGCTCCAAGCGTTACTAATCAGAAAATTCCATTAATTTCCACACAGGAGGAAATTTGCACTGATTGCAGACACAAGTCTCTCGTTAAAGCCATTGGCCACAAATAAGTATTTCATCTCACAGCAGCTGCCAGACTGCAGATGTGCCCTCAACAGGCACGCGGCACCTCCCCTGAGTGAGGCTGAGCCATCAGACAGTGCTTGAAATGCAGACACATCATCCTAGTCCCCATAAAGGATGAAGGGGTAATCTACAAGTCTACACTCTCCATTTCCACAGATGATTTCTTCTAAGACACCAGGGATTTTATGAGACTAACTCCCCAGTATTAAAGGAAACCTTGGTTCCTGGGGCAATATCCTCAATATCCTGGGGCAGAGGCGCCTGCTCCCTCCTCCCACAGACCCATCCTCTCTACCAGGACTCTCCTTCCCCATCACACACTAGGCAGCTGCAGCAGCTCTGGAGCAGGAGTCTGCTCTTGTGCTTCCCCGCTGCCCTTGGTAAAGCTCTAGAGTGACCCTTTGGTTGCAAGTGGACAAGCAACAATTCCCAGAGGACGAACAACAACTACAGCTCTGACAGCTTTGGAGCTAAGGGGGAGTCTAGACATTATGCCAGTACTTGCTACCCAGCCATGCTGCTCCCCCAACAGGATTTAATATTGCGGGGTGGGAATATCTTGTTGTATAAACACAGGCTGAACTACTGATCCAATCTGTATTTGTCACACAGGCCCACCAGTGAATGTCAGCTGCAACATTTTCATCAACAGCTTTGGTTCAATTGCAGAAACAACTATGGTAAGTATATTAAAAAAATCACAGCTTCTCAGATACTGGGTCGGTCTCGTTTGCATCAAGATGCTCTATTTTGCTGTGACCAGTGGAAAATGGTACCTCTATGCTTCTTTACCTCAGGTTTGAGTAAATTTTTTAATTAAAAAAAAAATCAATATTTCCAAGTCCAGGCCAGCTTCAGGTGAAATTAGTGAACATAGCTAAAGACTGGCTCCAATTTGCAAAGCACCAGGAGGAGACAGTTATAAGAACAAGAACTAAAGATTTTCAGATGGAACAATTAAAGATTGGTTGTGACATAATCAGTGAACAGCAAACCGATGCTCTGGAAGTGCAGTGCCATCCTCCTGCACTAATTAAAGATAATGCAGCAGTATGATGTTTACTTAACACTTTGGTAATTCTTTTTCTAGAAAGTTGGTGAATGAAGTATGTAAAACTCCAGTTCCACTTGTTCTGTGCATCTAGACAGGAGGTCACAGGATTTTGCATACATACATGGTCATACACGCACTGTCAGTGGAGAACAACCTAGAACTGTACGTTTTTTAGACCACTGTTCATACCATTCTTCTTCTAAGGTTGGGGGGAAGAGAGAAGAAGCATATTAGTGAATTCCTTTGTATGTAAGGCATGAGAAAAAGATTTGGAACTGCAATGTGGATCAGGTCCTGATGTGCATTTTGCTGAATACATCTCTCGGTTACAGGTGATAAATACTCTATTTGTACACAGTCTGGCAGTGGAGATCCACAGACTGTAAGGGAAAGAGGCAGGGCCACAAGAGATCTCTGTGCAACATACAGAGCAGATTATATAATTGCATATTTTTCATTGCATCTATTCTACATTATGAGATACTTTGGAGCAGTCATTCCAAAAGGCAGAACATGTCAGTAAGCAAGATACCCCATAAAATTACTGCAGACTGGCATGAGAGAGGGAGGTACAGTTCACTCCTGAGACATGCTGGGACTATCCCCTGCAGGTGCCCACCATTTTGTATTCTATTTTCTGTAAAAAAAAATCTGGGAACTCGAGAACACCCTCTGGGCATCTTGGTTTGTCTGAAAATACCCAAGTCAGCTCTGACAAGCTGGTCCAGATGCCAGGCTGAAACAGCATTACACCAACCTAATATACTGCACTTCTTGTCAGCATTTACAAGAAGAATCACTGTCCCCAAAGAACACATGTGACACAGGTACTGAAGCATCTAAAAAAATGAGAGCCCAGCCCAAGAGCAATCTGTAGGATTTTCTGGGTTTGGATATACATTTGTGGAGAATCCAGACACACTCACCCCACTGTTCAAGGATGCAGCACATTCCAACAGACAGCACCAGCTCCCTGCCATAGGTTATGGGAAGAGCAGGTCTTTTATGGGGGGTTTTTGAGATTAAGATATGACTGCTTTGAATCAGAACAAGTGATCAAGTTATGTCTGAAAAGATGCGAGAGAAACAATTCAACCATCTTGCCATAAAGAAGGCTGCAGTTCACCACTGGCCCTAGCACAGCTAGTTATTAGTATAGTTAGTTAGTTACAGCTGCTCCATAAGCCTCAAGAGAAAAGAGGTGTGGTGTTCTTTTTTTTAAAAAAAAAATGTGTATGTGTATATATTCATGCACACACACACATATATATTTATTTATGTTTATATAAATTTTTATGCTCCCTAAGCATGGCTAGGCTCAGGTCCAGGTCATGGAATACTGCACTGTGCTGTAAACAGTAACTATGTCACTGGTACTTGCAGGAAAAGAATCACGGATTTACTTATTTATAGATATCACACATGTAATTAGAGAAGCCTTAAAAATAATACCTGCAGTGGAGCTGTTAGTCCCGCAGAAAGCAGTGCTGCTGGCACTGCAGCTTGCACTGGCCAAGGCCCACAAACAGCAGGGATCGTGAGGGCGGCATGCAGAGCGCTGGGGAGGTGGGAAGTTTAGGAGAAGTTTGAAGGAGAAGCAGAGGAAGAAGAAAAATGGAAGAGGGCCAGAGCGGGGTGGAAGGGCGCAGATCACCACGGGGGTCCCGTGCAGTCACTTGGGAGTCCGGGTCTGCGTACATCAGCAGGGAGCTGAAAGAAGGCACGGGACCTCCAGACACACCGAAAGCTGGTGCCTGCCCCACAAGCGTTCAGAAGGAACAAGGCAGGGAATGAAGTCATGACAACTCTAAGGATAAGAAAAATCAGAAATTCGACCAGCAAAGAGAATCTCCCAGGGCATAGTCCAACTAAAAAGAGGGAAGCAACCCCTTTCAGCATCTTGCAGAGCTGGAGACCGATACAAAAGCTTCTGGTGGTGCCCCTAATTGCTGAGGCATTTATTTGTGGTTGTGGCACATATCATATATCCATCAGCCTTGCCTGTAATCAGCTCTTAAGGAGAGCAACGGAACCTGTGATTGGGAACGTATTCTTCCAAATCCAGCAAGTGCTTCAAAGGGAAAGAAATTACAACTACAAAAGCCAGACAGATGGGTGAATGGGTCTAGACAGCCTCCTTCTGTCCCAAAGCATTACTACAATAATGCAGCCAACAGCAGGGGATTCCAGACAACAAATACAAGATGTACTCACCCTACCAGCTTATTTTTATTCACGACTTGTCCTGTCTTTATAACAACACACTTTCCCCTAGACTTATCAGCATAGGGAGCCTAAAGCAAAGCCACAAATTCCTCATACAAAATGAAGCAGAAATCAACCATCTAGGACCCAGAGTCTTGTTTCGAGGTGAATGAACTACATTAGCTATATTTTTTCTTTGTAGCATAAGAGAACTGCTAGGATTATCTAAGCACTTCATCTACTAAATTTCCTCCTATAATGGCAAACTTGGAATTAAGTGATGCCCTTGATTTCTCTTTCTGTGGAAGCTGCTGTTTTGTTCATGGATCTCTAGCTGGCTTGAGCAGATGGGAGTGTTTTTTGTACAATAGAGGCATATGGAGAACAAAGTATTTTTGGATCTGAACACATAAAATTGTCAGGAGCTGGACTCTCTGCCCAAGATGACCCTTCCCAATTCTAATTTTAAGGGCCATCATGTTACAGACAAAATATATATATATATATATATATATATATATATATATATATATATATAAAACAGCCAATACAGCTCTCACGCACAGCTTATGTATGCAAATTTATCACCTTTTTGCTGATTTCATGCCATAGTCATTCCATCTGAAAAGGGCAAACCAAATGTAATCTTCCAGCCAGCTACAACTCAACCATATTTGCTCTCTGAACATCTAAGGCAGACAGAATAAACTGGAGGTTGCCGTGGTTCCACTGTAAAATATGTGTTTGGAGACATCTGTCCATGAGCTTTCTGATCAGAGAGTGAACCGTTTCTGCAGACTGGACCGAGCAACTCACTCCAGCCTCACAGCAAACGTGATTGAAAGAGTATGAGAGTCATACATGAAATACTGGATCCACTCAGCTCAAAGTCCGCAGGAAACATAAGAATCATCACACAAAACCTATAGCAAATGCTTAGTTTTGAACTTAATTTTTGGAATCAGTCACTCTTGAAACCAGCCATCGGCCCCACAGAGATGATGGGCTAGTAACGAGTCAGGCAATGTAGAATGGGAAGATTTTCACAGCATTTCAGTCTGCTAGTTTCAGGATTAGGCCTGAAGCAGGACTATCTTGGCAGTCTCTTTGGTTAGAGCTAAAAACTTCATAATAAATGTCTACATTTCAAATTCAGAATGGCAGCCAGGGAAAAGGGATTTTTGTCTGGAAAGCTGTATGATCTTCTGTGGGGGAATGATGGCAAAATCACAAAGGCTTCCCCACAGGCACCCAAATACCCAATTACTTATCGAAAATCTCAATGCACTGCAAACCAAGGGCTCCAAAATGCTCTGCAAATCCCGCAGGTACCATGTGCAGCCCTTCAGATCTCAGCTGTGCACGAACACCTTCACTGCCAGAGTTGAGTGCAGCTCTCTGTCAGTAAGGGAAACTCACCTGGGTGAACACAGCCATTCTTAGCAGCCAGCCCAGGACTGTGGAACAAACACACTGAAAATGAAGATCTTCATAAACATACACACACACAGAATTACCTACCATTCCCTACTGATGCTATAAAACAGTAAAGCCAGCAAATTTCACCCACTTTTCTTTGGCCTTGCCCTTTCTGTATCATTACATAAGCATTCAGTTATCTGTACTGGAAAACCAAATATCCACTGCGTATACTTGTCTCCAAAGGAAGAGAACAAGGATCAATGTCTACCAGAGTTACTTACCACACTGCTGAACACACCCTGGAAGGAGGTAGCTGCAGTCCCATACGCCAGCGTGCCCTTCACACCAGGCTCCTGGGCTTTCCCATGTGGAATACGAGTCAAAGTTCTCTGGAGACAAGTTAGGAGGGGCCTTCCCACAGTCATCTGCTAAGAGAAGTTCATTTTCAGCTGGTTCACAGGCACTGGTTAATGTCCCAAATCCTGGTCGTTACAACTATGGCAGTCATTCTGTTAACAATTCTCTTATGCCTGTTGTGGTACCAATATGCAGCCCGCTACACCACTCTTCATACCATTTCCTTTCCTATTGGCAAGTGTTGCAGCTACACCAGTGAATTTACTCCAGTCACAAAGCTTCAAGGCTTATCTGCAGTAACACAGACCCTGTGAAAAGATTGGCTTCACATTTCCCCCTCCTTCTTCCAACAATTCATCAGACTAAGAACATTTCTGGGCAACCAGCACTGAAGTTTATTCCAAACATGAGTTTAATTTCTGTTGTACATGAAATAAACTCCCAACTGAAGCTGACCTGGTAGCATCCAGCTTATTTGCAGCTGAGTAAGCAAAACAACCTTTTGCTTGCTACCTATTAGGTTGGTGACACTGATTTCCCCTGACTGCAATGGTTGCAGATCTTTATGCAGAGAAAAGGGAGAATTTAAAGTATATAGTTTGTTCAGGGAGCTGTTCATGCCATGGAAAGTGGAGATTCAGGGTTATTTTCGTCTTTCAGGTGTGCATTATTGGCTTGTCCTGCACTACGGCCCTTGTTCCTGGCTGTCTGCAGTTATTCACATTTTCTCAAGACACATTATCTGTGGGAGACAGACACGGATAATTGAGTCAGAGGGACCCGCTAGGACTTGTGGAAGCAGCATTTGAGATAGCAGCAGGAGGAGAGAATGTCGTGACTTTTTTTTTTTTTTTTTTTAATGTTCAGAAGTCTGCTCCTTTTAGCATCAAGTCTTTGGTCCATTTGCTACTGTCACAATTATTAAGGTCATTAGCTCCAAAGATACAGATGGCACAAGTGGCCTGAAACGCATTTCCAAAACATGGGCTTGACTACAGACTGCCCCATCCAAAACCCCAGAATGTCCAAGAGACTGTTTTCTCCCAGCCCGCTGGTATGACTGGACTCTGTAGGGCCTCATTGCTGTAGAAATAGGGGCAGATCAGCCCAGCAAGTTTGGCTCATTTGGTAGCGTTCGTACCTCCAAGGCAAGAGGCTGTAGGTTGACGATCAGGTGAGGCACTTGAGGCAGCAATATCAGATAACTGTCCTCCAAATGTATCCTTCAGCTTCAGGGCCTTAGGTTCTCCAAAGGAAAGAACAGAAACGATGGGAGTGTTAGAGGTAGCCCCGCAGAGCTGCTGAATATTCTCGCACTGAAGGCAAGGTCGTAGTACCTGAAGGAAGTATTAGATACTGGAAAGCACATCAGAGTCCCTCCCTTTCTTGTCTCCTAATAAGAGACTTCAAGTTTCATCAGAATTAGAAAGGTAACAAATCACTAAATGTGATAACAACTCCTAGTTCAGACCAGGGCAGTGAAATTGGTTTGTAGTATTCTGCTGTTGGGACACAGTCTCTGTACTTAAAAAACTGTCAGTTCATTTATGGACATGGAGCTTTTTTTATCCCTCTCCTGAGAGCTGGCTCATCCTCTCCCCCTCTCAGTTCGTTGCATCACTTTCTTCTGTGACATTCAGCAGAAGAGGGATAAGCAGATGGCCCTGGGAATCTGTTGGTCACATAAGGAGAAGAGGAACTGCCTGTAATTGTCCAGGAGAGCAGCTGGGATGTCTGAGCTAGACCTCAGCAGCCAGCCTCGTCCTGGGTTGCTCAGGAGAGCTGTAAGACACAAAGTTATGAGGCAGGTATCATTTCTGCAGTGCTGGGGGACTAGCTTCAATTATGGAAGATGGCCAGCCTATAGAATCTGTAGTGTTTATAGCATTTTGATGTAAGAGAGAGGAACCAGGAACACCAGCTTAGGAACAGAGGAGACTCCATGCACATTCCTCCGATGTTCACATACTCTCATCAAAGGCTCCTGCTAGTTCATTTGAGCTTCACTTTATGTTAGTGTTCCTGCAGAACCCTATATCCCCTCTCCGGGCTTCCTGTCTCATCAAGCCTTCTGCTTTCACAAATGCCAAAAGGACCCATAGATAGTCACAATATGGGGAAGTTGACTTTGGTGCCCTTTCTCCCTTAATCCTTCTCAACAGTCAGTTTGCAGATACCTGCTCTCTTTGATGTCTGCAGCTGAACACTGCTTCCCCAGGCCGAGGCTTGGACCTGCAGTCTTGGCGCTTCACACAGAGCTGCCAGTTGTTATGAAGGAGCAAGGGGTAATGACAGGTAGCTGCTCACCATAGGAGATGGCTCTAAACTGCATAGCTTAAAATAACAATAGCTCCTTGGGAGCTGCCAAGAAGGTTTGCTATAGATGAGGAACGTAAAGCTGGACATGGCTGACTTTTGAGGCCGTTTCAGCAACACTCGCCAGTTCTCAACTCCTTGGGCCTGCTCTGAGCACTCTCTAACCTCATTTCTCCACTCTTCCTTCACACCATGCAGGATTACAGGGTGAACATCTTTTTGCGACAGCAGTGGAATGACCCACGGCTGGCGTACAATGAATACCCAGATGACTCCCTGGATCTGGACCCCTCCATGCTGGACTCCATCTGGAAGCCCGATTTGTTCTTTGCCAATGAGAAAGGGGCCCATTTCCATGAGATCACTACAGACAACAAGCTCCTCAGGATCTCCAGAAATGGCAATGTCCTCTACAGCATCAGGTGAGATGACTGAATGAGGACCCAAAGATGCGAGGAAGGGCAGAGCTAAACACCCGGTGTTCAAGCCTGAAGTGAGAAACTGGAAACACTGAGTTTACTTTTGAATAAAAGGAACTGAGAATTTTTTAAAAGAGAGGGCATCTGATTCAGAGTCATAGAAACGTGATGGGAAGGAATCTTTGGAAGTCTCCCACTCAACAGTTTGCTCAAAACATGATTATTGCCAAGACTAGATCAGGTTGGCTGCTTTGTCTGGTCAAGTCTTGAAGCCTCCCATGGATGGACACGCAAAGCCTTTGTGGCTTGTGCCAGTGTTGCATCAGCCTTCTGGGGGAAATGCCTTCACAGAAGAATTACTCAAATGAAACACATTTTCATTTTCTTGATCAATGTTGTTGCAGATTTTTAAGTTAATTATGCCTTATCCAGGAAAAAGAAAGTTTGACATTACCCTATGCTGTCTTCTCTCTTCAGGATCACACTGACTCTGGCCTGCCCTATGGACTTGAAGAACTTCCCGATGGACGTGCAGACATGCATCATGCAGTTAGAAAGCTGTGAGTCCTGTGCATGTCTCCCTTTTGGAAAGGAGACAACATGTTTTCCCTTTCTCCCCTTCCATTTCCCTTCCTGGATGGAAACCCATCCTGGTTCATCCTTCACTGTTCCTTTAGAGGAAGGTGTGATGCACAGCCAGGAGAGACTTGCTCTGCTGGGTGTGCTGCAGCTGCTCTCTCACAACCCTTCATCTCTCATTCTTCTCTGCTAGCATCCCTTCCACCACCACCACCCCTCCACTATCATCTGCATTTACATCAGAGGCCAATGGGGGCAATAATGGTTCCTACTGGAGACAGAAATCTTTTGGAAAAGATGAGGGTAAATTAAGTTCAGAAGCCCACAAAGCAAGAACACCAGCTGCAAGCTGCTTCAAGTGAGTTCATTAGAGTCTCCTCCTCCTCTCCATCGGTTCTTTGCTCTCCCTGCCATCCCAAAAGGACTTGCTTGGGGTTTTTCCATTTATTTACCACATACGACATTTCCTAGAGAAGCCAAACCTCTGCAGATCCCATGAGAGGAGCCTTGACTTGTTTCTATTTACACGAGTCTTTTGCTTTAAAGGAGAAAGGTGAAAGTTCTTTTAGTTGCAAATGGGATTTTTTTTCTCTGTATGAACATTTGCCCTCTTGTACAAGTTGCTTATCCCGAAGGAGTGAAAACCAATAAATAACCTTGTTGAGAGAAAGAGGTCAAATTTTAAAAAGTAATAGCCAGCTCAATGAACAGAACTCAAGAAAAAAAAAAAGTGATTTATCACAGACAGCTCCTTGCTTACCATCCCAGCTCCAGCGCAGGTCACTACCGTAGCTTTTACCACATGCATAAGCAGTTCTACTTGCTCCAGCATTGCCAAGGAAGGCTGCACTGCGCTTCTGCCCAAGCGCAGCCCTCTTCTACAGCCTCTATGGATTGGATCCTCTCCAATCTCTATTCAATATGCATTTCACGTGCCATTTTTTCCCTTCTGTCAACAGTTGGTTACACAATGAATGATCTCATATTTGAGTGGCAAGAAAAAGGAGCTGTGCAAGTTGCTGATGGACTAACATTGCCTCAGTTTATCCTCAAAGAAGAAAAAGACTTGAGATACTGCACAAAGCACTACAACACAGGTCAGTGCTGTTTCCCCTTAGCCCTTAGGATCATCTGAGCAGGAATTTGGGATCATGCATTTGCCAAATGTCTTTTGGCATACATGATGGCACTCTGGTTATAAAAGCCTTGTCCTAGATATCTGTTTATCTATCTATTTATCTGTGTGCAAATATATATGTATATACATGTTTGTGTATATATCCACGCACACATGTGCCCAGTAAATATATGCATATATAGGCAGTAATGAGCTGATAGACACAAAGGTATGGAACTCTCTTGTCCTGAGTAATATCTGCATTTGTTCTACAGTGTTTTGGTTTGGACCTTCTTTCCCAACATACTCTGAGGCAAGGGAGCAGGTGAATTTTAAGTAACGAATGACATTCTGATGAGCTTTCTTTGTTGCTGATATCCTGCATATGTATTTCAGAACTGCCTTGACAGTTACTTATTGCTTAATGTTTATTCTAACATGACTCTGGTTCTAGGCCGTAAGAGGAAAGTCCCCAGACAAGCAGAGGGGAAAGCCAGGAGGTTCACTGTGTCTTACCAGTAACTTTCCATGTATCCTCCCACCCTTCTCAGGCAAGTTCACCTGCATAGAAGCTCGTTTCCACCTGGAGCGACAGATGGGCTACTACTTGATCCAGATGTATATCCCCAGTCTCCTCATTGTCATTCTGTCCTGGATCTCCTTCTGGATCAACATGGATGCTGCACCTGCTCGTGTTGGCCTGGGCATCACCACAGTGCTCACTATGACCACGCAGAGCTCTGGTTCCCGAGCATCACTGCCCAAGGTACAGAACAGGCTTATCCTCACAAATGGGGCAAATTGTGCACTTCCTAGAGACTGCACACTTGTAGGGCACCATGCAGATCCTCCAGGAAACCAGCTCAAAACAAGTGCATTCTGCTACCGTTGCCCTATTCCAGTTTAAGGACAAGCAGAACAAATTCTAGTCCCATCCTGCAAAAAAAAGAGCTTTCTTGAATAACTGTACAACTTCCCCTAAGATCCAGTATTCACCCCAGCATCCAGCACAGGCAGAAGCTGTGCACCAAAAAAGCACCTGCAACATGCACATGTGCACAAGCACTCTACGTTGTAGCATTTGTTCACTTGCTCGCTGTACTTTTATAAGAATACTGAATGTCTCATTTATGGAAGACTTCTGGTGTAGTTAGTTTGAAATACTGTTTACCTTCTTTTCAAACTATCATAACTGGATCAACTTAAAACTCTGGAATTATTGCTACTAAAAAGTCCCGATGCAGTTTCAGTGGCCCAATAACACAGTCTTGCTAAATGAGTTAGATTTCGATATCCAAGAGTAGATGTCAGCCATGTTACAGATTAACCAGCTCCTTCCAGAGATCTTGGGAATAACATGAAAAATGGCAAGCAAAAAGGCATTTGGGTGAATAATCCCATCCCAGTCTCTCACTCTCACTCTCAGGTGTCCTACGTGAAGGCCATAGACATCTGGATGGCTGTGTGCTTGCTGTTTGTGTTCTCTGCACTTCTAGAGTATGCTGCTGTCAACTTCGTGTCCCGACAGCACAAAGAGCTGCTCAGGTTCAGAAGGAAGAGGAGGCATCATAAGGTAATACACAGGGTAGAAAGGTCATAACTGGAATCTGTTCTGGCAGGCCAGAATTCACTGCATGGTCAGCTGGACCAAGCCACTAGATTCCAGAGAACCCCTTGGCATATGTTCAGATAGTAAGGGGGTCCATATATCAAAAATACAAGGCTAACTCAATGGGTCGTGGCTTCTCTTCTAACAGTCAGTTCATCCCAGGGGTCTCATGAGACTTTTTTTTTGTTAGGCTGTCTAATACAAACTTTTTTTTTCTCATCATAACAATTTCCATACACAGAGGTGCTCTGAGATAAGTTTTCATCTTTGGTAGACACAATGAGGACTGGGTGGGAGGCAAGCAGGGAGGTATGAGGGATAACTATCAGCAAGTGGCGTTCCGCAAAGGGGAAACTGTTGGGGGCCCCCCCAGCAGCTTACATTAATCTGAAGGTAAGTGACACCAGCTTTGTTTCTGTCATCTCCATGTTCAAAAGCATCCGCTGCTCAGGTGAGCAGTGAATTTCCTACTGGAATGAAAAGAGCATTCTTCACAGCCTTAGCCTTGCTCTATGCTCATTTGCCATGACTGACACCAACGTGAGCATGCACATTACATAGATATACATCCCCTGCAGCTTGGAATTTACTAGTTTTTAAGGCGGGGTATGGACAGCAAAGCTCTCACTTCACAGGATGTACTAAAGAGAAACCTAAAGATGACTGTGATTAACTAACTAGCTAACTAACTAGCTAGGAGAATTGGGCAGACAGTATCATTGTTTTTAACATCAGGCCTGAAATACCTCAAGCAGTATCAAAAAGCAGTGATTTTGTTCAGGAAAAACACATCTCAGCAGAGCCATTAGGAGACTACTAGGGATGGAACTTCTCTGCCTAAAATATTCTTCAGAGATATTTGTCTACTCTCGGTTTTAGAAAATCCCCTGCGCTTCATCCTGTCCTGAGACTGTCTGTTGCAGTGCTTCACCATCCTAGTCACTAAGAGTCTGACCTGTATCAGAGTAGTTCACAGCGTGCTCCATCGTTCCAGAAGGCAGCATGCTCTTAGGGCCAGGCGATCAGCAGGAGCTCATTCCCTCTTCTAAGATTGCTCACTGCCTCTCCTTGCTTCAGCTGTCCCATCTGAAAAATAGGGGATAATCGTGCATTTGTCCCAGGCCACCCAAGGCCAAAGTTGAAGTGCGTTGCACAAATCTAAGGAAAATAAGTAGCAGATGGGATGATTAGCAAGCATTAATTTTGTCAGTCCTGGGCAAGACCCTGTCATTTCAAAAATCAGCTGAGGGCATTGTAGTTCAGAAAATGTAGCCTGTTTAATAGAGCCAAAGATAAAACCACCTACCCTGGGTGCTTCACAGCACTTTTATTCCAGATTCAAGCACCCTTTCTGGATCCATGCCATTGGATGCAGATCGCTCTGGACTACTGTTGATAAAATAAGAAAAAAAATATACTTTAGTGATGAATTTAACATATGTTTGCCAGAGATGTTCCATTGAACATAAGGCTGTTGTGACAATCTCTGCCTAATCTCACAGTAGTTTTATTTGGAACAAAGCATAAACAAAAACACTTGCAAATGCAAAATGAACAAGGTTTGCAGACTCATCAGAAAAGTAGGAGCTGACTGCAAATAACACAAATGGCCTAACACAGCTGCCAGAGAAGGTAATTGCTGTGTCCCAATGTCCTGACGTGTCTGGGTTGCTCTGCCTGGTGCAGGCATGACATGCCAGACTGAAAACAACTGAGAGGTTTTAGCAATCCCACATTTATTTGGAGCATCCAAAGCAAAACCTACCAGCTATTCCTCACAGTCCAGTCCCCAGGACAACGTGCCACAATCTGGCATTAACACAAGTGAATCTGGACACATCAGTTTCTCACTTTCCTCAGAGTCTTCTCCCCAAGAAATAAAAATCAAATAACTAAATAGCCAGGTTTCAGCTGGCCCTTTCCACTTCTCAGACACCTCTTACCTCCTTCCCTCTGGAAGGAGGGGAAAGACTAGACCAGAAGACTTGACCAGGAAGTGCTCCCTGGACCCATTATTCTGCTCTTGTTTACTGGAGCAGATCCAGCTCCTGGTTTGGGAAGCTGTAGGAACTGTGGTGGCTGGGAAGGTACTGCCCCGCTGAGGGATGGGTGCCTGCTCAGCGTGACACCCTCGGCAGACCCGCTTGGAGACCCAGCCCAAGCACATAGGGCAGTCTGGCTATCGACTTGCACCTTTTGTGATTCTCCCTTGACACCTCATCATTAATAAGGCCCTGTTAGCTGCTGTATCACGGATAGAGCACTCAGGTAACAAATAGGCCACAGAAAACAGTGATCCCTCAGCAAAGAGGAGAGAAAGGCAATTCAGTGAATTAGAGAATTGACTCAAGCTAAATCATTTGCATCTCGGTACCTGTGTGTCTGTGCAACCAGGGAACAGCTGGGGCAACTCTCACATAAATACATAGGGCACTATTAAGAGAAGGGCTATGGGCTTTCACCGTCGCAGAGTGAGGCCTCTGCAGCAGGCGCACACCTCATCAGCTGCGTGGAAACCTGCATGGTGAGGGACCAGGGCGGAGCGGCCCTCGCGGGAGTCCCCGCGCTGCTGCTGGTCGCCCCGTCCTGCAGGCCGAGTCCCGTGCGGCCGCGGCGCTGCCTGGAGCCTCTCCCAGCCCTGCTGGGCCTCCTTGGGCTGTTGGGGCCTGCTCCACCGCGCCAGCACATTCTGCCCCTGCTTCGCTGCCCCGGGCACCCATCGCACGCGGCTGCCTGCTCCATACAGGGGCCATCCAGAAAAGACACTCTGCAAGGCCGAAGGGGCAACAGGGCACGCTGGGCAGGCAGGTGGGTGCTGTTAGCACCAGCAAACGCAGAGCAGCCCCACAGCAGTTCATCAAGGCTATTGCTCTAGCAATTAGCCTGAGCAGCCTGTAGTTGAGAGACAATTTTCTAATCTCGACTCTGTGACTGGTTGCATTAACTGGGCCAAACCTGCTTTATCCTGCAATTACAGCCCCATGTTAAATAAAATAAAGCTAAATTACTCCGAGAAGCCCGCAGGTCCTCCGCCAAAATACAGCAATATCATTTGCCTTCAGAGAGGCAAATAAAGAAGTTCTGGGGAGATTCTCCTGGTCAGTAAGTGCGGTCAGCACAGCTGCCTGTGTCTTGGCCTGGCGCGGAGGGGCCAGCCCTGCTCCTCGCACGCTGCCTGCAGAGCTCTTTCCCTGGAGAGGTCTCTGGCCGCGCAGCCATGCGGCTCTGCAGGGAGCCTCGCGCTGCGGCTTCACCTGCGGGGGCTGCATGGAGCCCCCTCCTTCTGGGCGAGCTCCATGACACCCAGGCAAAGCAAAGAAGGTGATCGGAGGAGCTGGGGGGAGGGAGAGGCAGAAGCAAAACAGGGGATGCTTTTGGGAAAAATAAATAGTAAATGCAGTACCAGAAACCATCCGAGTCTGTCAAAGGCAGGGTGGAAGTCAGCGCTGTTCTCCATGGGTGCCTGGATCCCCTGATTTGCATCTGTTCGTCGCACAGCTAGCACCCCGCTATAAGGCAGATCTCCTGGGAGCAGAGGGTTTGTCTGACAGGGCAAAGCCCGGGCCACGAGCGAGGTGTCTTCTCCCTGGGGAGCAGGCAGTGGAGAGCCTTATAGCAAGGGTGCATTGCCTATATCTCATTGTAAGTAGAGCCCCATGCTGAATCTGTTTCAGGAGGACGAGGCCGGCGAAGGCAGGTTCAACTTCACGGCCTACGGCATGGGGCCGGCCTGCCTCCAAGCCAAGGACGGCATCTCCGTGAAGGGCGCCAACAACAACAACACGGCCAACCCCGTGGCGCCGCCGTCGCGCTCCCCGGAGGAGATGCGGAAGCTCTTCATCCAGCGCGCCAAGAAGATCGACAAGATCTCGCGCATCGGCTTCCCCATGGCCTTCCTCATCTTCAACATTTTCTACTGGATCATCTACAAGATCGTGCGCAGAGAGGACGTCCACAACCAGTGAGGGAAGGAGAGCGCGCGGGAGGGAGAGAGCAATCCTTTATATATGTGCAATAGCAATGCAGCAATGCATGAATTTAAGAATGTGGCAATATCTACTAAAAAAGGGGGGGATGGGAGGGACTTTTAATCATATGAACTGAGGAGAACTGGAACAGGGAGGAGAAAAGCAGCTCTTGATCCGGGGGATTGCAGGGTGGGGGTTAGTTTTACAGCATAGGAAGGTTTGGATTGCTCCAGCTGCAATCCAAACAGTGTAATATATTAATATATATTCATGCTTAATTATAATGCAAAGAGAAAACACACAAAAAACAACAAAAAAACTTTTTTAGCCTATTAACAGCTTAGATTCTGAAGTCACTGGAATGATTCATAATTCCATGTGCAGAAGCAACTGCAATTATGCTTTATCTGACTTTTGCTATAGAAAGGCCATACCAGTCAAGCACGTAGGGGGAAAAAAACCCTAACAAAAGAAAAAAATGCAAGAAAAATCATTCTATGCTTCTCTAGATTTTGCACTTTAAAAACTGGATAGATGGGGAACCTTAAGAAAGAGGCTGTAGGTGGTTGTTCGTTTTAAATATTTACTTTTTTTTAGTCTCAGTTCTGCTGATCAAACACTTTGTAACTTTCGGATAGAGGAACACAGATGTGTTCTCTCTCTCACCCCCATCAGGGAGCATCCAGTGGGAAACCCGAGAAGGACATCAGGGCCTCGATCCGAAATCGCAGGTACCTTCTGTCCTGGTAAATGACCCTGTGTAGGGTCAGAGTCCCAGGAGCCAGAACTACTATTCAGACCACTAGAAACGATGAAGGATTTTTAAGACAGCCTTCTTTTTCCAACCTCTTCTGCCATGTTTGTTTACAATGCGGGGACGGGAGTACAGGATGGGTTTAGTTAAAAAATAAGCTATATTTAAAATACAGAGAGTCGAGGCGCACGGGTGCGTCGCGGCGACGGGAGCGCGCGAGCGGCAGTAACCGCAGCCGCGGCGGGGGGAAGGCGGCCCGTGTACAGAGAGAGCGGCTGTTATTTTCAGACATTTCATAGCAGTTATATTAGTAGCAAAGCTGGGCCGGAGGACCCAAAACTCTATTTTTGTAACTATTTTGGTGCTGCATTTAGCTTTAACGTGCGTGGGGGGCGGCACGGGGAAGGCTGGCGCTGCTTCCCAAGGGCGGGAGGGTGGGAGGGACGGAGACGGGATGGAGCAGCGGCGGCCCCGGCGTCTCCGCGGGCTCAGGATGGGCCCGGACGGGGCAAGGGCTCCGCGTGGGGCCTGGTTTGGGAGCTGGGCTGCAGCACCTGCGTTTTCAGCCTTGTTTGTTTGCACTTTAGCGAGTGGGGTGGAAGCAAGGGGAAAGGAAGAGAGAAGTGGTCTGCACAGAAACACTTGGGAGCAGGTCGGCAACAGGCACTAAGTGACACTGGATGAAGGCAGGGAGAGGAGTAGCACCTGCTGATGCTTCCATTCTTTCCTACACTCACCCCCGTGCTGTGCTTGGGACCAGGCAGCCGCTGAGCCGAGAGGCAGATCTGATGCTTTTCCGAGGAGCAGCCAAGCCGAGAAGCTGATCTGATGTTTTTCTGAGGAGTAGCCAAGCTGAGAGGCAGATCTGATGCTTTTCCGAGGAGTAGCCAGGCTCCTGATTTCAGGAGCTGCAGCCCCTGTTGCAGCTGGAGGCAGCTCGGAGCCAAGTCTCACACCGTAGATGAGCAGGAGGATGGAGCAGGAGCAGGAGGATGGAGCCCACCACAAGACTCAGGTCAGGCTCTGATCAGCTGCATTGAAACCTGTGGCAGGAGCTGGGAATTGACTCCCAGCTGCCAGCGTCTCACCCAGCCCAGCAAGGGGCAGCTACTGAAGAGGGAGGTGGAGGGCAGACACTTGCAAACTGCCCCGACACGGCGCCCGTGCCAACAGCAGGGAGGGAAGGAGGCCTGGGGACAGCCCCTTGCCTCCCACCAGGGCTCCTCAGGTTGGGCAAAGGGACACCCATGGCCAGGGCTGCCAGGTCAGCACCTTGCACCAGCACTAAATACGCTCTATTTAAAAAAAAAAAAATCAAAATATAAGAGCAAAGGAAAAAGAGCTAGGGAAAAAAAGAAAGGTGCTATTCACTGCATGGACTAGAGCAAACGGCAGTATTTCCTCATGCTTTGGCAAAAGCTCGCTAGCTTTGGCTCCCTTGGCCGTGCTGAGACAGGGAAAGGGCACGAGACATCAGTGTGAACCAGTATCTTCCCCCTTTCCCTCCTCCTTCCATCGGGGCAGCAGCGAAGCTGGGGGTCGAGGCTCTCTCCTTCCCTGCCCCGGCAGACGGCGCCTTCCCGAGGAGGCAGCAAACGGAGCAGAGCTCCGCGCGGCGCCGCAGGGAGAGTTTGCCCAGCAGGGCTTTGACTCCATCCTGCCCTCTGACCGGAGCTGCTCTAAGGAGTCAGCAGTAAATAGGTAACAAACCCCATGCCCTGTGCTCCCCCCATGACCCTACAGCAAAGCAGCCCAAGGGCAAGACCAGAGCAAGGAAGAACATCATCCTGCCTCATTTCTTTCTGCTCTTAGAAAAGGGCCTTTAGACCAAAGGAGAATCCCATGCTAGCCCCAGATCTACTACATGATGTAGATGCAATAATAGTAACTATTATTCTTCACAGAAGTTTTAGTGTCACTTCTTGATAGTGGAGAAGGGCAAAGAAAGGCAAATTAGGGAATATAAGTCATCAGAAAGATCCTTGCATTTCTTGCTTGTGTTTAAGCACTTGAGCCCACGGGAGTTTATGGACTGAAATAAAATCCATGTGCTCACCAACCTCAGAGTCCAGCTCTGCCTTTGCATCCAGTCCAACTCTGCCGGCCGCTGCGTGGATTTGTTCCTCGCCATAAGCAGCCTCATTTCTTCTCCTTCAGGCACCCAGTTTGTGTTGGGCCCTTCTTTGAGCCCAGAGGCCGCTGCACTCAGTGATCAGCGTTCACATCCTAGCAGGACACGGCCTGGGGCTTGGCAAAGCCCACACAGTGCTGAGAGCCCTCCCACAGCCCTGCCAGGCAGCTCCACCACATACACAAGGCTTCAGACTTGTGGAAAAGGATTATAAGCATCTACGACATATATATATATATTTAAGGAGAGATATGCTTGAGGGAGGAAAGGCTATTTTAAATGGTATCATTTTTCACAGATTTTATACAATCATATTTTTGTACTGTAATACCATTCCTGAATAAAACATAGTTCTGAGCCCTGTGCCAAATGAAGAAAAGCTAATGTCCTTCAATGCCCCATTCCTACTCCAAAACGCTGCTGGAGGCAGCGGGGAGCGACCCCCTCTCCCCAGAGCACATCCCGAGCAGGGAGAGGAGGATTCGAGCCCTCCTGGGCTAGGAAGCACCGAGAACAGTTCTGTCCTCCAGGGAAAGGCTCTGCTGCCTCTCTGCTGATTTCCATCATTTTTATGGGGACGGTATTTAAGGTACTTAATTGTTCTTCTGTGCTGGATGAGCACCAAAATAGAAATGAACTTTCATTAATTTCATCATTGTCAAACTTTCTTCAGGCTCTTTAAGTCTTCTCGGCCCTTCTCTCTCTCTTATTTCCTAATGGCAGTTGCACACCCCTCTTGCAGAAATGAATCTGTGTTGTGAGTCTGTTACCTTGCTTAAGGATATTACATTTTTCTGTGCTCATCTCCCTTCTTCCTCCCTCTGGACTCTCATTTCTATGGGGAAAAAGTTCTCATTCTGCATGAAAGCAAAGCGGCGTAGATGTTAGAGACAACGCAGACGTGTTTGGCCATTATCAGCGCACGGCCCCAGTTTAGGGACCAGCTCGTGTTGCTGGACACGAGGCTCCTCCGCCACGGCGGGGAGCAGAGGGAGGCAGCCAAGAAGCGGGCAGTGCACGGGACATCCTGGAGCTCCTCCAAGCTGGGGAGACGCTGGTGCTCCCACGGCAAGGGGGTAGTCTGAGAAGCGCAGGGAAGAGCAGCCCTGGGGTTACGGAGCTGGGAGATCCCACGCCGAGGAAGCACCTATGCTGTGGAGCGCAGAGTGGGCTCGGAGCTGGCTTGGGAAGGCAAAGCCGGGGTGTCACCACCTCGGAGCGCGTTTCCAGGAGGCCTCCTGCCTTGCAGCACCTGCCCTTTCCTGCTTCAGCCCTGCCTTCACTGGCCCTATCCCAGTGTTGTGCCCTGGGCCCTCTAATGCAAACCAGAGCTCCAGAGACCTCAGCACAGGCTGAGCAGAAAGTATGAGAGAGAGGATTTCTGCATCTAGTAGAGGAAATGCTTCCTCCCTCGCCAGGATAGGACCCTGGCAAAGAGAACACCCAGAGATGCGTTTGCAGAGCTCATCGTGCCACCTTCTCTGAGCACTCAGGGCACTCGGAGCCAGGCGCCAGCCGGCACAGCCGAGGGGTCAGGGCTGTCCGCAGGGACAAGCGGCCGTCTTCAAATCACACTGGCCACCAAGCAGCCCGGGGTCACTTGTCCTCACCCAGCTCTAGCACTGGGCTCCCATGTAGAAACAGCCCTGGTTCTGTTTGTCTTATTCCTGCCCGCCAGGGTATCACCCCGGATCGGGAAAGGGTCAGGGAAGCCGCTCGTGGGACAGGGTCAGCTCCCAACGGTGCTGGAGCCCAGGGAGGCCAGGGCTGGAGCCAGAACAAGTGCATGGAAAGCGCCCGCGCTGGCACCAGCCTCAGCAGAAGGGGCCGGTGCCGCTGTCAGGGACAGGCCGGGTGACGGTGCTGGCACACGGAGCTCTGCGGCGGGGCTGCCACCGCACCTGCCACCAGGAAGAAGCCAGTCACGAAAAGCACAACGAGCACAGAGACCTCCACAGCTTCTCCCTCGTGGAAGCGCTCAGAGGGCAGAGAGGATGCAAATAATAATAATAATAATCTTATGACCAGTTACCAACCTGAGACTGGAATACAGTGCTAGCTCCAGGGTGGAAAGCATTTCTTACAGGACAGGGGATGACACCACCATGGAAAAGCTCAGCAGGGCAGGGACGGTGCCTGGCTGGTTGTTCTGCGGCAATGCTGAGGGAGCCAGAGCTGAGACGGGCAGCGCTGCAGCAGGCCGAGGGCGTCTTCGCCAGGGGCTCTGTGAGGAAAGATGGTCTAGGTGCATGGTGGAGGGAGGTGGGGACATGCACAGGGTGATAGAGACCTGCTTGCTGGGGTGGTCCAGCTCGCACACCACAGCTCGGGAGCTGAGAACAGCCCGCGAGCGCCGGAGCCGGCCGTGCAGAGGGGACATCCCCGGGCACGGCTGTGCGGGGGCCCAGAGCCACCTCGCGCTCCCAGCAGCCTGGGGACAGCAGCCCTCGCTGCTCCCAGGGGAATCGGGGCTTGGGCTGCAAGGTTTCTGCTCGGTACCTACAGGTGACCTTCACTGAACTGAAACTATGCAATATTGAACAGATTGTGTCAAGGGTGGTGCCTTAGCCACCTCTCCTCAATATGCACTTAGGTTTTTAAATCCTCAGCAGAAGTTACTTCTGTTGGGGTAAAGCGGCAACACACAAGTCCCAAAGGAGCAGCTCTGGGGTTTGGGATGTGTCACCAAGAGCAGGGTTGTGACCGCTGTTTCTAGGCCAGCTTTGTTTTTGCAAGGCTGCGATATTACAAGCAGGAATCCTAAGCTCAGCTCCCTGAGAACAGAGGGAGAGCAGGGATCAGATGGGAAACGAGGAAGAACAGCCAAGGATTGATGCAAGGGCCAGGAGCCTGAGTCCTCCTCCTCGCTGTAGTAAGTGCAGCCCTGCTTGGGGTCTCCCCCTGCAGAGTCCCCATCTGGGGGCCAGGGCAAGGCCACCACTTGCTCCTTGGGGGGCTGGTGGGAGAGCAAGAGGCTCGATTGCCCCATGGGGGAAGGAGCGAGTTAAGGAATACGGGTTCACCAAGAGGATGAGCAGAGATCCCAACCATGGGCAGTGACACCTCTGATAGCAAACCTCAAGGAAGGGCAAGCACGTTGCACCAGAGCAGTGTTGGAGCGCAGCCCCTGCCGCACTGCTGCCCCGCGCAGGGAGCTCTCCCGGAGACTCCGTGTGCCGCCAGTGCCACTTGCACCAGGAAAGACACAAAACCCCAGGGAACGGGGCTGTTCTTAGGTGGGAGACAAGGGGAGGGTACAGCCACAGCCACGGCACCGGCACCAGGAGCGGAGCTTGGCTCTGGGCGCAGTTCTGTGCCCCCGGCGGGCCCAGCACGGCCTCGAGCAGGGAGCACCGTTCCCTTCACCTCGTGTTTGCCCAAACAAGGGCTTGGAAACACTGCGCCCTGCCCGCACTCAGCTTCTCTTTCCTTTCTGGCCCCTCTCTTCCTAAATCTGCCTATGTTGCAATCCAGAACAGCACCAGGGTCAAGTCAGAATTAGGCAGGGAAAGAAAGCTCAAACTATCAGTCTGACAAGTCCCTAAATTTGCCAACTGCAAGTGGAGGAGTTAAAACAGCACCTCCCTCCCGAGGTGGGCACCTCCTTCACAGTCCTGCAGCACTGATTGGGGTCACCAAGCTTGACAAGGCACTTGAACACCCACAGGCCAACTCCTTGATTGGTAGGATCATCCCTAAATCAGTTTAAGGCAGCAGGTTAATTGCATGTGGGGAGGAATCTGTCAGCTTTACATGTTTCTAAAGTAGATTTGGAGGTAAAACTAGCCAGGTCCAAACAGTGCTGCTCTGTGAGAATGCAAAGGGCAGCACGTGGTCCCCTTACCATGGGCAGGAGGAGCAGCCACATGCTCGACCCTGCACCGTGGAGCCGCACGGTCCAGAGAGGTTTGAGGTGACAAACGTGGACATTAAGGCACAAAGGCCAAATGACTTAACTCACCACGTGCACATGGAAGGGGTTACTCGGAAATGCACTGCCTGGGGCATCTCAATCCTAGCGAGACATGGAATTCACATGTGGAACTTTGTGGTGCCTGAGCCTGGCAGGACGTTGCAGACAGGGTCGATCATGGCCAGCGCTCACCACTTGTCATGGGCTTCAGGACTGCAGGAAAAAAGAGCTACTTTATGTTGGGTAGGACTGAAAGAGAGAGCAACTGCTACAAGCCAGGAACGTGTTTGGGATGCGCTCAGACTTCAGCAACTCGAGAGATCTACAGAGGAAGCACCAGACTAAGGACTTCACTCAACAGTGCCGTGATACGCAAAGGGCACCGCGTCCTCCACGGCGGTTCACCACCCTGCAGCACCGAGCACCGTTCTGGAAGCAGCCTTGCAATCGTGAAGATGCACAAACCTGTCCTCAGCAGCTGTTTGTAACAGCAGCCCAAAGCAGGCCTGACATCCCTGCGGACAGGGGCGCTATGGACTGTGTTGTCTACTCGTAGTTACCACGATGTGCAGCATATCATGCTTGTTAGGTTAAGAGAGAGATGAGGAGTAAAAAAACTCCACACAAGTGATATAAGGGAGGGGAAGACATAGGAATTTCTCCCTTCTAACTAGACGCACACCTCCCATTTACATGATTTTGTAAGTGAATTCATCTTTAAAAGAAAATAAAAATACTTAAACATTAAGCTATCTCTGTTCGAGACAACCATTGCACACTTGATTTTACTTGTGGGGGGAGAAAAAACACAGCAGGAATACTTTCTAATTGGAAAAACATTAAATAAGTGAGGACAGGTCAGCACAAAAAAACATGTTTTCTACCTTGAGAAATAATATTTCACTTTCCCAGAAGTATCCACCTCACTGGGAAACCCCTGAGGAATCTGGTATTTAAAAAGGATACCACCGAAAACTTTTTAAAAGCTATTAAATAGTGGCATTGTTTTGTCCTATTTTCTGCATGTCTCCCATGTGTAAACCATTCTATGAAGAAAATCTTTGTTTCGAGAGCTCGGCTCACTGAAGCCCGTTTGTCCCAGAGCACAACAGAGCCTTGGTGCTGTTTGCGCCAGGAGAGCAGGGAGCTGCGCTGGGCCAGCAGCCCCGGGAGATGCTCCTGGCTGCCCGGGGCGGCGAGGACGACCCTCCTTCGCCTCCCACTTGGCAGCGGGATCGGAACCTGTCCCCACATTTCTCAGGGTAAAGGGGGTCCAGGCCAAGAGCGACACAGGGCAAATGAGCCAGAGGGTGCTGAGAACTTCCAGCCTTGGGAAGGGCCCATCGAGACCCAACCTGACCTCAGTGACCTAAACAATCCCTAAACATTAAATCCTTAATTGAATTTCTGCATTAAAAAAATTAACGCTTTCTCTAGCTTGCTCATAGACAAGATTGTGGCATTATTGCCAATCCCATTTTTCATTTTTTAAATCTTTGAAACCTCAGAAGGCAGCAGTGACATTAAAATGTGGTAGTTTTAACCAGCTCTTAAATGGAGGAAAAGAGAAGCTGCTGTGGGAGGATAAGACTCATCTCCCTTCAAGAAAGGGTCTGTAAAACAGGTGCAAATAATTCATGCTCACCTGTCCCTGCCTTAGTTTGCTTCCTTATGAGGCAGGTACTAAGATATTGTCACAAGGGATTCGGATCCATGTACAGGGAAGAACTGGTCGCCCTGGGGAGCAGAGCTCAGGTGTCCCCAGGTGCCTGTGCTGGGCCACGAGCAGCGGCTCTGGGGCTCAGGCTCTGCTCAAGTCAGCAGCCACAAAGCTCCTCTCAGCTCTGCGGTAGCAGACTCTAAACAAGTCTAAAAAAGCAACGGAGAACAAAGCGTGTTAGTTGTCATGTTTCCAACCTCCAGAACAGGAGCAGCACCACAGAGATGCAGGACACGTGGTACCAATACTTAACACTTAAATTCCCAAAAGAAAACACTAGCTGAGTCATGAAGCGCTCATGTGTCTTCTCCCTGCTCACCTTAGAGGGGCCTGTCTTTTCTATGTGAATTTAATACACATATACACACACACACAATTGGTATGGCCTTACACTCCATTTAAGGACATGTTTTTGCTATATTGGTGACAAAGCGCAGAGCAACTGCTTCCTTAAAAGCAACATTTTTGTATCAGGATGAAATAAAGCTGTAACTTAGCAGTTTGCATGACCACACAAGCACTGGCAAATTATTTTTGGCTTGTTAAATTTTAAAACAAAAGTTCTATTTCGACAGTTTGAAGATGGGACAGAATGTAAAGTTTCTGCTGTATGTGTATATATCTATTGAATCATACATTCATGCTGATTCCAATTTAAAAAAAATAAAGATTTTTCTGACATTCTCTCCATGGCCTTTTAGTGACAGAGATGCCGTTTTACCGACCGTACGATCCCTTGGTGCGTTTGTGCCGATAGAGACTTTCATGGGAATACTGAACACTGTTTGGCCCTTTATTTTGGAGGTTCATCCCCCCCGCTGCGGCCTTCGGAGCTCCCTCGCGCACAGGGATCCCCCCGGCGGCAGCAGCAGCCCTGGGGGACGGCAGGAGCCCAACTGCTCGCACAGAGCTCTCATGCAGCTCGTTTTCCCTTCCCCACATTCAAGGTGAGGTGTGGGCAGCAGCAGCAGCTCTGTCACCGCTAGGATCAGGAAGGCTGGGGGTCATCACGGCCCCTCGCAGGATGAAGCATCAAAGTAGCTCTGATACTTCCAAGAGCTCTGGCTTTGCCATCTTTACACTCCCCTGATTTTAGAGGCCGTTTCAGAGGCAGCCCAATGGGGACAGCAGCGCTGCTGCAGGGCCCAGCGAACGCGCTGGGGTGGCCGGGCAGCTCCCGGGCCTGGGGAGCAGGGGACACTCACACCCCCACAGTTGTCACCTACTTGTTCCGTGAGCAAAGCCACCGCGTCGGTTGTGTGGAGCCTCACACCGTTTAGGAGTCAAAAAGGACATTTCAGGTTTTATTCGACCGCCTGCCACTTAAGCTGAATCCTGGAGATGGACAAAATGTTTTTCCTTAATTAGACAGGTGCTTTGCCAAGTTTGGAATATTACTCAAGCAGTAGATCCCATTTTGGCTTCACAAGTGGCACTTTGTGAAAAAAGGGGCAACCTCCTGTTCTTTAAACCTATTTGCAGGACACACCATTGCTCTAGAATCCCCTGTCCTCAGGGAAGAGCAGAGCATGAAAGCATTTTACTTTTACATGGTAAGATAAGCCGTGAAACACCCAAGCTGCCCCCGTGTGCCAAAGCTCCCACGAGGGCACAGAGAGGAGCTGGGGCTGCGAGGACGACGCAGAGGGGACTGCAGGGGCAGCGAGAGGAGGCCACAACCTGGCGGGGCCCTTGGCCCGGGGCAGCAGCGGGTGGAGGAGCAGCAGCTGGATGAAGATTTCAGTGATCTGTGCGAGGGGCACAGGGGCCACCCGGGCAGCGAGGCCCAGGGCCAGGCCCGACAGGAGCCTCGCACAGGTCACCAGTGAAAATACATTAAGCGGCAGGAGGCCTTCCAGCTCCGAGTTCTGCTATGGCTTTACAAACAGAAAATAATTACCTTACCTGGCAAAAATCAGCGGAAGGGACCAGATCACACTAACCATAAGCAACCTGCCACGCTCTCACAAGGGTGGACAGGGCCTTGATGGTCCCTGCACTGAACACGACACACAGGGAAAGCAGTCTGAAAGCAGCTCGAGCAGCTTCTCACCTTCCTGCTCCAATACAGCACTGGGAAACGGAGAATATTCCGGCCAAGACCCAACCCTCGCTACTTAAACTGAATTGAAGGGGTTCGGAGGGAGACAAATGGGCTTTCAGTTCACCTAAAACTGCCCCATGGGATCTTACTTTCCAAAAGATCCATCAGATTTTCGGTTACTAGAGACTAGCTTTTTGTGAATACTGCGGCTCACTGCAGCCAGCTGAGGCAAACAAAATCACGGCATCTTCCTTAAAACACGTAAAATATTGAAGACCTTGAAACAACCTGATGTTCCGACAGCACAGCCAATGCATAGATCAGCCCGCTTGAGGCTACTAAAGCTTGAACAAAAAAGCCACCACGATCACATTTTGTAACAGACCTTTTCAGTTTAGTTTGTTGGATCTGTGACTAGGTAATAAAAATGTGCAGACGAGCACATCATTTTAAGGTGCCGTCACCATAATTTGCTTTATAGAAGCGTTTCTTCTTATAAGACATTACAAGAAAAACGCAAGTAAATATTTTATTTTGCCTGTCATTGTTTTCGACAAGAACATCACTGTCTGGGTCTTATTAATGTATTTATATTATGGTTCATATCAGAACAAGCAGACACTTCACTCGATGGTTTCAGTTCTTCACTGACACTCGTCAGCTTTTGTCAACCCAGGTAACAGGAACCCAGAACTGCCCAACTCACACTCCAGAAGTGTCACTCCAGGTTCATGGATGTTTTCATCCATTTGGTTGAGCTATAAAAGTTTCTATTAATAAATAGCACTTTGATGGTCCAAAGTTTCTATTAATAAATAGCACTTTGATGGTCCAAAGCACAATCTTATTGTTTTGAACTCAACAACAAAAGCAGTGGAAATGCAACAAATGAGAAGGAGAAATTGCAAGCAACAAGCACAGATGTCAGTGACAGACTTCTGTCATGCAGTCACAGATGATGCCCGGGGTAATCCTGTTGTACAAACCCGGGAAGGTTTGAGGAGGCAATGCCAGTTACCACCACGAGGGGAAGCAGGATGCATTTCCAAGGTGCTGCTCAGGAGACGGCAGCCCCCGGCCAGCACGTTTAGCTCTTCTCCAAACTACCAGGATACTTGTTTTGAGTTCTCAGAACAGACCGTAAACACGTTAAACATCCATAAAAAGGGAAGGGACAGATATTGTAACAACACAACAGTGAAGATGTAGTCAAAACACAACAGAAACCCAAAGCTCTACTGACATTTAATAAGACCAAACTCAACCACTACCTTTGGCAAGTAAACGTCAACAAGTTATTTCTCTGGTACAGGTAATACATATCTGCCCTTTGGGGCAGGGCAATTCTGCTCTAGCTTTAGAGCAAATAAAGGTAAAGAGATATATATGGTATCTGCACAGAGATTATGTTAAAAATGTGGAAACATCAAACCCCAACGCAGGTTTAACCACCTCAGCGAGCAGCTCTCAGTGGTGCCAGGAGATCAGGTCTGCTGTGGACTCAAGACTGCCATTTCCATGCAGATGTTGCAAATGCCACACACCACAGTGATCAGAAATAATGCTGTTTTGTGCAGTACAGTCTTAAAAACTCTTCCAGTGAAATGAGTTTTCCATTTCCGGTCTCATCCTTTCAAAGGTGGACAGTGTTCAGTAACTTACTCAATTCCGAGGCAGAAACACCTGCTGCACGCCCAATAAAAATGCCACCCATTTCAGGGCAGACTGAAGGGATTAAATTAATGCCTAAACTGCAAAAGTAACTGCTTAGCACACATACAGAGAAGCATAAAGAAGGCAACAAAAAGTACTTCTACTTCAGTTCTAATTTTATAGCATTTATGATGGAACCTGTCCAGCCTCAAATCAAAGTTGCTATGAAATTCTGCACCCAAGAACTACTTACCTTCCATTCAATAGTTTGGCTGCATTTAAGTAACCATTTTTTCTTTCCTCCTGAAAATACTAAGTTTAAGGTGTACCACTCCTACCTACCAAAGCTGGTGACAGATGGGGGACCTTCCTCCCCTGGAAGAACTCCAAGATACTCTCAACTTGATAAAGCAAATCTAGACCTTTTTTATTTTTTATTTTTTTAACAATTTGCCAAGACTGGAATGAGAGATAAATAGAAGGCACAACAATTTTGCTTTTTTTATACAAATACAAACTAAACATGAAAAACCTCCCTATTTCAATAAAAAATTTCACAAGTTCAGGAAAAGTGTTTTAAGAGTCAAGTTCTAGACATTTAAAACCTATCCCACAATCCAAAATTTCAAAGTGGTAAAACAGTAGTTAGAATTCCTTTCCGTGATCATGTATCAAAAGAAAAAAGATTCTACGGATACCCATTATTCCACTTTTACAGCGCCACAAAGATAGATGAATGTCAATTTCTCAAGTGGCAATATCTCCAGACCAGAGGATGTTCATATGACCCTCAAGGGATAAATTGATAGTTTTTTTCCTGCCCTTGGAACACTTGCCAAGTACTATGTTTTCCTAGAGGTTCTTGAACACATGCACGTGAAATATTATTCCACTGACTGAAATGCACCCAAATTCAGTAGAGAGGGGGAAGAGAAAAAAAACAAAAAAAGAAACATTCCTTTAGGAAAGACCACTGGTACCAAAAAATCCAGTCCATAAGTTTGAAGTGAGCAAGGAAATTCAGTTCTTTTTAAAATCCACTTTTCCTAAAACGTTGTTCCACAAAGCTGGAATCTGGGACAAGGACTAGAAAAAAAAAAATCACGAAACCATAACACAAACAAAAAAAGGGCCAAAATAGTATCAAACGTAGCAGTCTATAACAGGCTAGGGCCACATTCCAAGATACCCAAGGCTGAAATTCACAAAACTGCAGGAAGAAGGGTTTGCGTCACCGTGTCACCATCCGCGATGCATTCACTGGCGCTGCCCGATCCCCCTTCCAGCTCCAAATCCTGGTTTCTGGGACATGCCTCCCCGTGGAGGCCCTCGGATCCCACCTCCCAGCCCCCCACGAGTGCCTCCAGGTCCACGGGGTCTGTTGTCTCTGCGGTCGCCCTCCCTGGCCGCTCGTGTTTTCTTCTCCTCCACGTTCAAGCGCACCTCTCCCCTGAACATGATGGGCTGCAACAGAGAGCAGAACAGGAGCCGTCAGTAACCAGCTGCAACCCTCCAACGCCAAGCCCATTTCTGCAGCCCTGTCTTGTGTCTTTCTCTCTCCAATTCAAATTAACACATTTTATTAATTACTAGGAAAGATAAAAGGGCTGTGGGCAAAATACATACCAGTCTTACACCTTCCTGGAGAATACTATATATAAACACACATGAAAATCTTAGTCATTTCAAAAGTCATCTCAGGCATAACACTAAACATTGACATATCTTCTAAAAGAAATCAAGCTACTTTTATCAGTATGTGGCAATTCACAGTTCACAACTAGACTGAGTTCCGGTTGATTTTTTCTTTTGGCACAACAAATATCAAGATTCCACATCCCACCCAGGTGAACAAACCAGTAAAGTCTTTCACTTGTGTCAAGCTCAACATTTGCAATCACAGTAGTAAGCAGTGACTTAAGAACCTTCACTGAGGTGACAGGAGAAGAGCAGAACAGTAGCACAGAGCATAAGCCTCATTACGAATAAAGAGCTAAAATTGGAAAAAAAAAAATCTGAGAATTCCAAGAAAAAGACTCACTCATTTCAAGTGAATTTCAACACCTGCATAACACAAGAACATAAAAGCGTTCCTATCACCCACAGGGCGGATTTTTCATGAGAAGCAACAGCTAACCATTTGCTTCTGCTGAACAGGTTAAGTCTGAGGATGAAGCAGCACTGCCCTTCTCGAGCCATCAGCTGTGCTGGACAGAAAGGTCAGAGCACCTCATTATAGCCTCGCCACCGACTCCAGTGCAAACTCCCACGTTCCATACCAGCCAACAGATTTAGTTTCTTTGGCTAACGGTCCACTAAAGCCTTTAGAACTCCTTTATAGCCAAGCTCACCCTGAAAGAAGTCCCACTGCTTAAGGGCACCTGTTTGCACAAAACACTGGACTTGCCTGCAAAGGAAATCCTCACTAACCCCCCTTCCTTTAACATAAGGCCAGAAATGCAGTGGCAGTACTGGAGCACAGGAAGGAGGCAAGGAAGAAAGGAAGGCCCTGCCTGGTGAGGAGCTATGCTGCAAGGGAACATACTGAGAGCTCTGACACTGCCTCTGGATTCACTGCCTACCACTGCTGCATGCACTCACGGGGCAGGAATTCTGCATTAGCAACCACTGCTGACAACCTGAGCAGGTACCTCCTGCCTCTGTTAGGAGATTCTTCTCAGTCAGCACTAGAATAGTTCCTCCCTTTCAACCTCTTCTCCTTTCAAAAAGGAAGATCTTACTTGCTCACAGGGTCAGACTCTTTCCATCTCATCTCCCTGGAAGCTGTTTCCCTACTTTCTACACAGCTCAGCTGTTTCCCATTAGAGATGGACTGAATTTAGTATCTTTTGAGGCTTTAGGCAAATATGAACTTATTTAATAAGTTCTTATAACTAAAAGTATTCTCTACCTGTAAAAAAGTTCTACAAGTCTTTTGGTAGAAGCCAAAGTATCCTTACTTTAAAATACATATGAAATTAGAAGAGAATTGGCTAGAATATGTTTTGTTAGATGAACAGAAGGAAACATTCCTATTAGTAACAAACCCTCTGACTAAAAGCTTTACCCACCCTGTTGCTAAGGATCTTCTGAACTGGTTCAGGATCATCAAAAACCACAAACCCAAAGTTGGGAAGTTTTCCACCACTGTTGATGCGGAGTTCAACAACATTTCCATAGCCTGCAAGAGAAAAGCCAAGTTCTGGGGTCACACATTAGAATGTCCTGCTGACCACAACGATGGCTGCACCCCCCAACCCCTGCAAGAAGTTCAGTGGAGCAACTTACTTTGGAAAAAGTCCTTTAGCTCGCTTTTATCCACATCATGGGGAAGGTTCCCAACAAACAGCTGATGACTGTCTGGGTATCTCACAATCCGCCTAGTCTCAACGTCGCCTTGTTCACCATCACGAACTTGAAGAAAAAAGGAGAACTTGTTTATGATTATTGTGAAGACTTGATTTTCTTACAGAGTCAGTCATGGTCAGAATTAGCATATTTTAGAAGATCCAGATTTTAACCTGTTTTTCTATACATAGACAACTACATATTTCACATAACACTACTTCAAATGCAGCTCGACAATGCAGCAGATATTCAGGCCAACATCAACTAAAAGATCTTCATCAACAAAAATAGTTTCCCTCCCACAATTAGCACTGTTGCTGGTGACATTTCCAAACCTTAATCAGCTATCATAAGGTCTCCTGAAAACCATTACATAAGCACAGAAGAGTTCATCCCTCCTAGCTTTTCTTACTTGGTCTAGGACCCCTCTGTGGCGGGATGTTTGTTCTCTGCTCCCTCACTCTCTGATCCCTCTGCGGTCTCTGTGGTGGAGTCTGAGATTCCGGCTTTGTCTCAGGGCGAGGCTGCGTAAATTCAAAGAATTAACATGCAAGAATTAATACAATTCAGCTATTCAGAGCTTACTAACAAGTTTTAATAAGCTGAGAATTTGGGGGGAAAGATTAAATTCAATTTTCATCAGTGGCTATAAAATGCACATTAGCTCATGTATGTATGCTTACACTTTGTGGCTTGTATGCTGAAAGCCAGTATGCCTGTCACTGCACAAAGTTAAACTTCCACGTTGCCTCATTCACAATTATGGACAATAAAGTGCCTCTGCCCAGAGTACTGTGGCAATTAAGATAAAACCACACTCACGAACAGGCAAAAGGGAAAGTTACAGAAGCTGCCTCTCCTTTAGAAGAGGGTGCATTTATTTTAAAGACACAGCCTGCATTCACATGAACATTCCTTTTCTCCTCAGAGAAAAAATCCTTCTCAACTAAAAAACACAGGAATATCATGTTATAAAGTCTAAGAGGATATACTGATTTTGGAAGCCAATGAAGCCTGTGTGAAAATTCAAATCACAAGCAAGTAGATTTCACTATATCCCCTCCCGGCGCCCCAGACAACTGACTGGCAGCCAGTCTGCCAATAAGTGGCTCTTGGTGTAGGATTCCTACCTGTGAGACTGGTACTTTCACAACATGAGGCGGTATCCCCGACACCGGAACAGCTCCACTGGGAGGAAGGTTCTTACTAGTTACTGATGCCCATGAAAACGTCTAAAGAAATAAAGATTATTACTCACACTTAAGATTTTGTTCTTCAGAAATACACTCCTGATGTTACAGCTAGTAGATGGAGAATAACAGCAACAGTGTTAAGCTGTTTTTGAGACTTTAAAAGTCTGGATCCAGCCACCTAGAAGCTTTCCCAGACCTTTCTTAGAACCATTCCAATTCAAAGGAGTTCATGTACTCACACTTCTATCCAATTTCTGTATTCTGTGTAGAGCTGAAATGCCACAGCAGCAGCCTAAACCCAAGTATTAGATCAATGTACTGCCTTCCCAGTTACTCCTTTGACAAGCGACAACTATCCCCAGCTAGGAATAAAGTCACATTTCATCTATTTTCTTAATCTGGCATATCACTGTCTGTGCAAAGTTCCAGAAGTTGTCTTTATAAAGACTTTTTAATTAAAAACTTAAGCCTAAACTGCTGCCACAGCCCCCATACTACCAAATACATGCAGCCTTGCTTTAGGTCTTGATATTGGATCAACCAGTTACCAGACAGAATTTCAATTTATTGGAGGGCAGCCAACGAGAAGGAGCCAACTGGTCATGAGAAGTGTAATTTGGGCAGGAGAAAAAAGTTAAAGCATGTAAACACTTCTGATTCCAGATATTTCGTCTCCTCTTGCCAGAGGAGAGAGTATAAAAAACCCAAAACAAACAAAAAATCCCACATACTACAAACCTCAAACAGAAGTCATGAACACCCTCAAAAACCATCATATCACAGAGACAAGAGTGGTTTTCATTACCCTGGAGTCCTCTTGCACAGCAGGAGCTGGATCAGCAGGAGCTGGAGAAGGACTCTTCTCCACAGCCTCCTCTGGAACTGACTCCTCCAGTGCTGGCTCAGACTTTTCTTCTTGTGCCTCTGGTTCAGCCTCCTGCTCGGGTTCTGGCTCCGGCTCAGGCTCTGCATCTGCAGCTGGCTCTTCCGCATGTTCTTCCAAGTCATTGCTACTAGAAAGAACCACAAAAAGCAAACGTTAAGGCAGCATTATACTGAATCCCAACAGCAGGTGGTTAGGGATGTTGCCTTCCAAATGGGAAGTTAAGCACAATCAAGAGAGGGGCACAGGCAATGTCTGTCTGTCTACATACAGCTACACTACCCAGGGATGCAAGTTCCACGCGGTTACACTACAGAATGGCAAAAGCATTGCATAAGCTGGGGAAGATTTTTCAGTGGAATGCCCTCTTGGATTGCAGTTGCTTTACTAACAGAAGTCTTGGATTGTCAAGGAAAATCATGACTAGCAGTAAATTCATTTAACTTTTCCACAAACTTTATTAGACAACATTTGGCTTCAACCAATACAACGTTATTACCTGACAGTCTGCTCATAGTAAGTATTGCTATCATCAGGAACAGCCTCAGGTGTCTGCTGCCTTTCCTCAGGTTCCTCCCCCTCTTCTTCTGATTCTACATGAAGTCAGAAAAGAAAAAAAAAAAAGTCACCATACTCATCTTCAGTACTCCGTGCTAACCTAAGGCATCTACCACAACACACAGCTGAAGCTTCTGCTGAAAAGCAAACACAGAAAGTGCTATTAAGACATAACACAATGAAAACTCCCTTATATTTCTGCCATCACTTCAGTTATTCAGTTTTGGCTAAAGTCAAGCAGCATGTTTCATGTTACTTGGATGTAAATTGCTACTACTCAAAGAACTTTTTAGTAACATTGTTAGAAAGCAATTACAACATTCAGGTGTTTGCTGAAGTGCAGAAAGCAGGATCAAAGAAAGGTAAGATCGCGGGTCAGGAAAAAAAAGCCAAGAGATCACCAAGCTTAGTGCTGATCTGCTGTCTCAAAACAAAGGGATTTCCTTCAGTCTGGGAACCAAGCATTAAAATAGACCCAGGAACAAATAATCACTCTAACTATTCAAGAACTCCTGGCACTTACCCTCAGGAGGCTCTGTGTCAGAGTCACCAAAAACCTCATCCTGGTAGCGAAAGATGTCATTATGGACATAAAACTTGTTTGCAACAGAACCCTTGAAACAAAACAAAGCAAGGAAATGATTTGATTACAACAGGCACAAACCCCTCCCCAACATGACAGTTTACTACCAGTGACAAAGCCTGGCACTGGTCTGTCCTCCCTGACACCAACAGTACAAAGCAACAAATACAAACAGGACAGTCAGCAGTTCCTACAAAGGATTCCCAAGCAGGAAGAAAACCGTCAGTCTAGGCAAGTTTAACTGCCTCTGCAGCCTGTTGCCAAACACAGGAAGCATTTCTCACTCCCCAAAAGTTAGAGGAGAGTGCTATATTATATCATAGCTCAGATGGTATCCCTTGACATCAGCGTAATTAGATTATTATTTAAGAGCAACTCTAGTCACCGATTAGCTCAAGTATAATTCTGACCGGCAGCAAAGTAAAGCTGAGAAAGCAAGAGAGTCTGCTTTGAGTCATTTATGCCTGTTCCATGCACCAAAGAGTACAGCTAAATATCAAGGTCTGATATGGCAGAAAAACCCACAGAGTGCTCAATGACTGTTTTATTGATAACACACCTTCATCCATATGACAAAAATCAAAATGCTGCTTTGTTAAAATAAAAGGGTAAGAGATCTCTGTGAAGATGAAAGTAGCTACCAAACTGCCATAAAAGGAACAGAGCATTTGAGACAGAAAGACGGAGATAACTTTAATGCTGCAGAAGACAAAAAGACTGTTCAATGACCACTCTGAGAAAGGCGATCTCAACATGGCTCCTGGAGCAGAAATTCAGCTCAGCTCACCAGAAAAAGGAGCTACATGCTTCTTCCTTACTACTGACAGGATCGGTATGACAAGAGTTAAGTCCTAGAAAGACTGACAGCTAAAGCTAAACAAAAGTATCAGCTTTAGCCTTCTGTAACCTATCTTGACTACTAACAGTTTGGTACAAAAACACAGCTGGAGGCAGAATAAATAGTGTGGAGTTACTTTATAACATTGCTTGCTGAAGTCACAAATCACATTAATACTGAAGTAATAAGGAAACAAGAACAGATTGTGCAAGTTGTCCTTCTCTCATCTTAAGATAAACCCAAACATGCCTCTTTCAAGAAAATCTGTCCCAGTATAAGGTTTCCCCCCTGCCCCAAATAGCAGGGCAGGGATGCACTGCAATCATGTTCCAAATCGCATATGCACAAAAGTGACTGATCACCTAAGAAGTTTGTACCACACTTAATTCTGGTAGTTTATGATGAAAGAGGCGGAGAGAGCTTCCGGGTTCTGCATTACCAATTCCTAGCTCCATAGGAAAAACAGTCAAACTGAGAAATAAAACTGATCTTGCAACTTATTATATTGCATTTATATGTATATTTACAGTATTGCATGTTGAATGTCACTTCAAACCTCTAATAAAACCAGAATCAGAAATCTGGATTCCACATCTTACAAATGGGAAAAAGCATTTCTTTCACTAGTCCTTTCTTACACTAAGTTGCTAGGAGGGCAAATAAAAGAAACAACTTTAGAACACAAAAGCATTACAGATACTTAGTAACCACAGGTCAGGATATTTACAACTGTAAAGATGATAATCATGATTAACATATGGAACTAATGCAGCTTCATAAAGAACCTGCAGGATACTACACTCAACTTTGTGTTAAGTGATCTCCCTAGCCCAACTCTCCAGACTCTCAACATTCACCTAAACAGCCTCCACATTAATCCTAGCATAAGAGCAGGCTTAGAGCAGTACTAACACCCTATAGAGCATACCTCAGGGGCAAGCACAAACGTTTGCATGAACCTGCGCACGGGCTGCATGTTATTGGAGAGCTCCCCCATCACCTGGACCACAACGCCGTCGTTGAGGGTAGCATGAGCATCCACGTGGCGGATCTTTGTGTGGCAATCCTTGAAGTTTAACGACAGCACTTTCTTGTGGATATCCTGTAAATACACACATACACACAGAGGTTATAGCAAAAGCTACTTCTGCTAAATCAGTGGTTTCCAAAGAAAGGAAAAAACATAAAACATTAAGTTTTAGATTGTATTCCAAATTTTAAGTTTGCTTCACAAGCATTTTCAGATTATGAACTTTTTAAAAGGAGACATCCTGACTAACTATTGCTGTCTACAGTTAGGCAGTTTTTTTTCCTGATTCTCTTACAAGAGGCATTTAGGCAAAGGCAATGAATCACATGTGGGTATTTGATTCAGCCACAAGGAAAAGAAGTTTTCAAGTACTTACAGATTGCCCATAAACAGCATCAGCTGGTTTTCCATTGGAATCCAAGCCACCATGGACATAGGAAGAGTTCTTTCCATAAAACCTGTTGAAGGGAAGTATTTTAACAACATTATGCTTTGAGCCTCTAGGAGTGCACTATGAATACTATGCTTCTATCCGTCCGCATTACTGTGATACATCCTTATAATTCCATAGTTTTGGGGGGTTTTTTTGGCATTTTTCAAGACTAAAAAAACATACCACAAAGTTCTTCTGTGTAACCTACAGCATTCTGATATGTCAGATGCCTACAGAGCTAACAGCCAACAGCAAAGTCTCATATGATACCTAGATAATACAGCGCCATTCTGTCTACATAAGCAGTCTAAATAAACAGAGTACAACTTCTCTCAAGCTCTGGTTTAAGTTTCGAGCAAAACTTGCTTTTGGTTCATCTATAACAGGTAAAACTTCCTTTTTAAAGGCAGGAAGATTAGAAGGTAAAGAGTGTCACAAGCATCATGGTAGTCCATTCTGACAGCTGATACAAGGCTAGAACTGAAATTCATGGCATACCTAAACTCTTCTGCAACCTGGAAAGAGAAGGTTAGCAAGGTGGAGAATAACTCTTAAAATCCTCCTTTTAGTTTATGGAACACTTAAGAGTGGTTGCCCCCCGTGCCCTTTAGAGTCACTTATCTAGCAACTCAAAGCACAGCAAAACAAGGCACACTTTCAATCAAGTTGAAAATGAACATATTCAAATAACTATTTGTAGCCAATTTTCCTTTAAGAAACAGCCTCTTTTATGTTGCTGTGTGCCAATCTTAATCAGAATACAGTTATCAACATTATTCTCTGAAGTCAGAGGGCATTATAACAAGAGACCACAAAATGTTTAACACAGCACTTATCCCACTTTTATTTATATTGGCCACATCTAGAAGTGACATGTGGCTTCTAAAATCCTGTTTTCCTTTCTAAAAATTTGTAATGCATGTTTAACAGCACACTTACGGCAACTGAGTTTTTAAGATGATAAAAATAGTATTTTCCAAAAGTACCTATCATATTTCTAGTTCTTTTAATATTTATTATCAGTTATTTAATTCATTTGATCCAAACAGAGCAGATTGTGAATCTATCTTGGATAAATAAGGTTTTGACATGTAAAAGTCTGAAGTCCAGCTAACCAAAAAGAGGGAATGATTTTATTTACTGCTTGTGACATTCCCCATGCAAAAAAAAGACACCCCCTCTCACATATGCCCCATGGACGAAAGTAGAACTTTACCTGTGCAAATAGTCAGGTGCTTGGTTCAGTAGAGTATAGTACTGCCTCACAAATTCCCGCCCGACCAGCAGGGGACTTGGCTTCTCCATCACCATTTCTTTGGTCGACTGAAAACTAAGAAAAAACTCCATAAAATAATTATATCTCCAATTGCTGTACACATCCTGATAACAAGCCACAGTATAAAGCACATAAATCACGAGCATCTTCACCACAGTAAGTAGTTCAACTGATACGTTTCCAGAGTCATCGATCACTGGCGCTGAGAAAGAGGAAAGAGAACAAGTAGGAAGAGAATCGGATGCTGCATGGGTAAGGAAGTTTGAATTCAACATCCATGCACTTAGTTATCCTATGGACCCTCAGCAATAAGCAAGTACAGTTCTCCAAGAGGATTTGCTAAGTGGCTAAGTCATGTAGAGTCAGTCTGAGTTTGACTTACCTCACTTGACTTTGCAATCAGAATTAGAAGTCAGATGTTCTAAAGTAAAGCCTATGCTACTTTATTTAGGGCATTTTAAAAAGGTCAAAGCAAGCCCAATCTATTTTTGTCAAAAGCACAACACTCCTACATTCCTATTTAAAAGGAATATCGGATTATATTAAGCAACTGTGCTATGCATGCAAATGAATACTGCTCTCCTCTTGCTTCCTCAACTCAGCAAATTAGACATCACTTCAGTCCACCAGGTCAAATTCACAGTGCCACATGTAGGGCCAGGGACAACTCTACTTATCACATACCTAAATTCAGTGATCTGTAAAACAGAAAAAGAATCTTTACAATTGCATTACAGAAGGTCTATCTTCAGTGCAAGTCACTCAAAAACTAAAGGACATTTCTGTTTCCTTCCTTTCAAACACCTAAAAAAGTTCATACCACCAGAAGAAAAATACCAATACCAAATCACATTCTTGTTGCCCAGTACAGAACTAGTGGGTTTTTTGTTTGTTTGTTTGTTTTGTTGTTGTTTTTTTCCTGCTTCATATGCCATTGCCAGTTACTCTGACAGGTAGCAGAATAGGAGCTTAGCTGGCAGTTTTCCTGCTGATGTGTTACAGACTTTGCATTAGCTGATTTCTCTGCCTTGTAATGCTGACAAAGAAAAGCTAACAAAGGTATTTGTAGTCAAGCACATGTTATCCAAAAGGGAGTTAAAAGGCCAGGTGCAACACTTAAGAGTACATTCTTCATATTACTGGCATCCTAACCCCCTTCTCCTATACAACACTGCCAAATGCACAGTGCAAATTCAATATGCACAAAGTTTAGGAGGGGTCCCACAAATCAAAAGCAACACTCCCCCAACTTGAGCCCTCTAAAAAGCAACCCAGGGGTCATCATTCACTATCTGTTTAAGACTGTGTAATTGGCTCCAAGAAGCAACAGTGACGAAGAAAAACATAGTAGTACATGCCTTGAAAGTTACACTGGGCCAAGCTTACTCCTGTCACCCCAGAGCAGCATTTTACATCCTGGGCAAAGAGACATGCCCACAACTAACCTGTGGACAAAGACAGCAATCCAGTAAGACATGGATGGGGCTGCCAGCTAAAGTATCTGAGGTGGTGAAAAAGATGAACCTCTGAACAAGGAGGGACAAAAAAGGCATGCGGAATGCATGAAGATCTGTTGTGGGACAGGGGAGGAGACAGCTGAGTGCTTACGGAGGAGCATTAGTGAGCAGACCAACATGGGTGAATCAGCAGTCTGCTATACATTGTCTAATCAGGAACACCAAGAAAAGGACAGACATGGAAGCCAGTATTCTGTATATCCAAAATATTATGTCCAAATCAACCTGTTAAATTCCTTCTAACTCAACAACTGTGGTCTAGCACCTCACATACAGTAGGCAAGAGCAAATAATGTTTGGCTGTCTTGGCAGAGCTTGCAGACTGCAACTATTTGAGGATGTGTTAGCACCCAAGCTCCTAGCACTGGTCAGTATGCACAGTACCCAACTTCAGTAGACATCCAGCATTCAAATTTCTATCTTGCAAAACAAGCTTCAACTAGAATGCTGTTAACTGACTCATCTTGAGTGAAGATTTTCTATTATCTGCAGCTCTCTGATCTCAATAGCTTACAAAATTTGAAAGATGTAGTAACAAGTGAAGAAATCCCTACCATGTTAGCCAGCAAGCAGTCACATCATCTTCCACGCTGCTCTACTGAATCAGCCCAATACTGTACTGAGTGCATGAGGAAGGTAAGTTTCCTTGTGCTGATTGAAATAAACCTATTTATATGCTAAAAAGAGGTCCTCCCTAATGTTAGGGTTAAAAAAAAAAAAAACTGTCAGAAGTGATTTTTAATATGTAAGAGGAATAGCACAGTACCCAGGTCTCATTAAGCAGATCTGAGAAGAAACAGGGAAAGTCTCTACATGCCCTAATCAGAGAGCAGTCTGATTTTACCCCTGGTGCACCTGCTACTACTCTGCCAGTTACCATCTGTTCTTGTTCCCTAGCCATCAAAACCCAAATGATAGAAGCCACACATTTTCAGAGAGAAATCTTGCTCTCTACCACTCGTGAACAATTCATTACTGCTCTCCTATTATTTGATCCAAGAATAACTGTAAATATTTCAAACCATATTTCTACTACAGATAATAGTATGAAATGATTTAATTATGCTCTTTAATCATTGAGTTTATCCACCTGATTTTGTCAGTTGAGACAATGAAAGGGGAAGAATTGACAGGAAAAGCTGAAGATCATGTGATTTAAGATTCATTCAGAAACATGCTCCATTTGTCTTGTATATGTGAAGTGATAGGAATGCAAGTCAAATAGTAACTAGCAAAAACATCACAACTGTTCTGCAGCAAAACCAGCCTTTTGCTTAAGGTAAGTCACTTAATGGAAAACAAATGCCTCCCTTATATTGGTTGTCACTTGGTTGGTGACAAGTCACAGAATCACAGATGTAGCCATCTGTTACAATTCTCCTAGCTAGCAGGAAACCAGTGCTAGCCACTGAATTTCTAAAGCACAGTTACGTAGATTAGAATCATTACTGTAAATTCTATATTAGCAATTTTATACTTAGGTTCACAAAACCTATTAACATGTTAGTATTCAGACAAAGAATAGGCTCTAAGAACACCTAACAGCTACTATAGATTGGCATTTTTTAAAAGAGCTCCAAGTGCTGTGTAATGAGAGTGAACTAAACAATAGCAGTTGCTTTTTAAATCTCAGACAAGTGAAGTCTGAATCTTATTTCTACTGGATTTTCCATGTAATCAGAACTCAGACATTATATACAGAACTAAGGCTCTCGGTCACTGCAGAACACACTCCAATGTAGTGCTCTGGAGGACAGAGTCAATTGAAATAGCAAGATCAGAAGACAAAGTTACTGCACTGCATTACAGTTTGACAGTAGCATTACAGCAGTCCACTCTGTTTGGCCATTAGCATGCTGTAAGCTAACTCACTTGATATTACATCCCTGCATAATCACCACAAATACGTGCAGTTCCGGTAGTGAAACAGCTTTCCCCCCTTTTAACTGCAGGTTTAACTCACTCATTCCATCCCACTGTTTTAACATCCAAATAAACTATAAGTTAAAGTTCAGATCTTTGACCTCTACAACCTTATTTTAATTATACAAAGGCAACTGTACAAATTGTGTATTCCAGATAAAGATCTGCTCCTCCTCTAAACCTGATGGTCCAACTTCTAATGCAACTCTATGCACTCATTTTGTTATCAAGTAATTCCTGAACATAAGCATTTTTTTGAAAAAAAAGGAAACTTCGAGAAGCTCACACAGAATAGGGGTATTTTTATGTAAGCACATTACACACTTGACAACTGCAGTTCCACTGAAAGTTAAAGATCTGGTCAATAGTTAATAGGATTGCACACGTGTCATTTGGGATGTCTTCAGGTTGGGTGGCAACAGGCAAGAGTACTCAAGTCACGAACAACTTATCCAAATGGAGAACCTAGCATTAAGACATTAACTACTCTTGCTTTGGACAATAGTACAAATTAAATCATGAAGATTCCCTAATGATTCTCCCAAATGGCATGACATACAACACAAGTTAATCAACAACAATAGCGAAACAATTTCGACTGGTTTCCACACCACAGGTTTTTCATGACTAGTCTGCAACTGCTGCTGAGTAAGCAAAAAAGGAAGTTGATACCTAGGTGAACCATGATACAAACCACTACAGAGAAAACAATGAAAAAACAATGAAATACAAACAAGATAAACTTGCACCACTAGGCAAATTCCAGTGCTCTTGTCTCAACTGGGGATTTATAGCATTACACCAGCTTGTTCTGAAGTAAGAACAGTAATATAAACCTTTTCAAGGAAATGTATATTTTAAATACTGTAAGATACCAGATACACTGACATGTGAGATTTCCTTGTTTTAATATAGCCTTAGCTATGGGGAAGAGCCCTGAATTATCAAGTGCTGAGAAAGCAGCCCAAATAGGTGAGCAGCAGAAGGGCCAAAATGCTGCTTGTAAAAAAATCACAGTCTCATTACTGGTCTCTTGTAACAGGGAAGACCTATTCTGTATCACAGGGAACAGTGCCACAGCAATACAGTATGCATTAAATTCTGATATAGGAGAAGTAAAGTCCCCAAACTAAAAGATAAAAGTCATTAGAGTTACTTGTCTGCAACTGATTCTACTTTTTTGTATTGACAGATAAAGAAAGAAACAGTTCTCGCCTGAGGGAGGTGATCTTAAAGGCAGCATTTTACAACAGAGGCAAGAGACAAACTGCACGCGCTACTTCACTACATCTAATCTTTGTGAACCAGAGGCTGAAAGCTAAGCAAGAGGACGACTCATCCAACGATTAAGTATTTAAACATCTAATTTGCTACAAGTTGGGAGGTTACCAGCACTCAACTTTACTTGTATTACCTAGAAATACTGATGTAGCCCATAAGAATCAACTATTCACAATGAACTTCTAGGAGCAGGAACCGCTCAGCCAAGATCAGAGCAGTATCAAGTAAGTGACAGCACGCAGACAAAGAAGGCTTTAAGAGTCTTACTTAAAAGCAACAGCTAACAGATCTGGAACCTCAAGCTTACAACAACCATTTCTTTACTCACTGCAGTGACTAGGACCTACTGTAAGACTATCACATAATTAGAGGGAGGCAGTTCAAGTTCACTGGCCTGCTGAGACATTCTGAAGGATGAGAGCCTGTAAATCTGCACACCTGGGCAAATGACTCTGTGCTTTATTATCCTGGTCTTGCAGAAGGGCAGAGCCCACACCTGGAACCTTCTAAAGCTCATGGAGACATACTGATGAGGGGCACTATGGAAAAGCTAGGCACTGCAACCAGATGACAACAGATTGACAAGGAGGAAAGTGAGTTAGAAGCTTAAACACTTTCTAATCAAGTCAATCAAATGATCAAGGAAGCATCTAATTTTAAGTGCAATAATAAGAATATTTTTATTACTAGACAAAAATAGCTTAGAATTACATTCAACACGGCCCATGCTAGTACTGAAGAATCCCTCCGCTTACAAACAGTGAATGAGAAGCCTTACCCAGCATTAAGGCACAGCCCTTCAACACACTAGGAATACAGATAAGCAAACCATGTACTGCTGCAGAAGAGCTGTTATTCTAGAAGTCAGCCTGTGCTTTTGCTAGCAAACCTATGTGAGCCACAAATTAAACGGATGCAACGAAGGTTACAGACAGAATTCAGCGCATCTTCTGCGACTCTTCTGCTGCTTGGCAGAGCTGAACAATAAGAAACAAACTGAAGATTTTTAACTGCTATTTTAACTGCTATTAGCATTTAAATGAACAGTGACCATTTAAGAGGACTAACATCAGAAGCACTGTGTTCAAAAGCAGAGAAAGAAGAGAGTAGGAGAGGACTAAAGCATGAGGCAAACCACAAAAAGAGTCTACTTTGCTTTTTTAAAAGCAATCCCAACTAGTCTGTTTTTTTTTATTTTATTTTTTGATCTAATTACCATTCTATTCAGCAATTCTGAGAATCCAGGGATGCAGAGAGAGGATATTATCTCTGCAGAAGCAGCACAAGCATTTGAGTTCTTATTAGAATCAGCAAAAAGGAACAGGTTTTATTATAAAGCCACACTTGGAACAGCTGCTCTACGCCTGTGACCTGGCAGGAGTCACCTTTCAGCAGCCAAATACCCTCAGTTGCTCACAGCTTTAGATCACAGTTAAGGTATTTAGCATTACTTTTTGTAAAGTTTTACTGGTCTGTGTCACATGAGACAACTTATTTATGTCCCTTCTAAGCCTGTGTATTTCCCATTTTACAAATCACTTGAGAAACACAATTTAATAGGCAGCATATTATTTATTATTAAGTAACATATACTGACGTATGTTAGAGGAATGAGAAATGTTTCTCTCCTGTTCTCAGATTTCTCAGCATAGTTCTGCATCTCCTAAGTCATCAGAAGTTGATGACTTCAGTGCCCCACTCATTACTCAGAGGCAGCAGATGGGGAAAAGTGGTAGAAAACACCTATTTAAAGTTCGAATTACTTAAGCTTTATTGCCTAATAAATGCTGAAGTACCAGATGAGAACAGGCATTTTAATTTATAGTCTTTCAAGCTGCCGAGGGGTGGGGATGAAAAGAAAAAGGAGAGGTGAACTGATAGCTACATTGCTAAGTTCCTCCTGGAGAAGCACTCAGGCATTCAAAACCAACTTTGTGACATGCTCTCAAGTGCAAACTGAAGCTCAATCAGCATTTGGGTATTTTCATGACAAAATCTTGTAAACCAGTTGCAATCTGCCACTGCTGTCACCATACAGGTCAGCCAATACTTGATTTTTGAAGAATATATAGGTATTTTTTGTAATCTGATAACAGTTGCTCCAAAACAGATATATACACCAAACCCTTCTGCCCTTCCAGAAGTATATTTAACTGCTATGAAGATGGGACTAGGCATGTTAGGCAAACATGTCTAAAACAAAAGGAATATCCTCCCTTCCCTCTCTTGCACTAAGATTGTTCTGATGGCTGCTCATATCCTTACCTTAAGCTCAAGAGAATCTTTTTTTGACTGAGAAAAAAGGGGATGTTGTTGCAGAGGAACCCACAATAAGTAGTACTCAGGACAGCTCATTCTAGCTAGCTTAACCAGTACATTTCAACCAGCATAACAGGACAGGTATGTTGCACTGAGCCAGACAGAGGAAAGAGAAAAAAGATCCTTCTGATTTCAGAAAGCCAAAGCAAAGATCAACTTCATTCTTGAAAATTTAAGTTCTCTCAACATTCAGAGAGTACAAAACCTAGAGCACTTTGAATTTAGAGATATACCCTACATTTGTTTTACAAAAAACTAAATCAAATTCCCCTAGAGATGACTTTTCCAACACCAGGGAAGAGAACTTCAGTACCTTTAACTGAACTTATCCCAAATTAACTTATTCCACAATTAGAAATACTATTTCTCTGTACTTCGATTTTAATCCTCCAAATTTCACCCTACAGGGTAGGTGAAGTTGATTTATTGCTTTTTTCCTTTATCTCCCCCCCCAACAAATTTCACTTTATGCTTGTACTACTCTCCAAGCCACTTAATTCAAAATAATAGTTATTTAGACCCTATGACTCCACCACTAGAACAGGTTTTGTTTTGACATTCAAGAGCTGCTTTAACAACTCAAAGCTGGCAGCAGGTTCAGTCATCATCCATTAGGGCTGCAACTTTTCCATTTGTTTCCACCACAGCTTCTTGAAGTAAGCAGCAAAAAAAAAAAAAAGTTACCCACGAGAAGACATGAGCTAGAGCACCTAACTAAATAGGTGTTACAGTGAAATTCAAGATCACTCCCGCTTGAATTAAAAACACAAGGATTAAGAACTCTACAAAAATCTTTTCTGCATGCCAAGCAACAGATATTTCTAAAAAGTCAACTACTTCACCTCTCTTCTCACCTTCAGGGGCATGACTTTTAGCACAGAAAATTCTGTACCCCCAGAGATCCTAACAGTTAAGCCTGATCCACCATGACATTCTTACAGGTTAAAAAAGGCAGCATAATACTAGTCATAAGACAAACTGAAAACAGTACAGGGCAACAGAGAAGATGTGTATCAGCACAGACAGACTAGAATTCAGTATTTCACACTTGCCTCAGTAAGGAATGAGACTCCTAAAAAGATTAGTGTAAACGACAGCTTACAAACTTCTAGCCATCAATGCTGCACTCTACCAGCTATACCTTACTGGATGAGGACAAGCCTCAATCTAGCAGAGCTGGGACTTCTAAGACATGTAACAATCCTTACCCACAAAAAATAGGTATTCTTTAAGAATAGCTTAAGATCAGATTTTTTTTTTTAAAACCTCAGTGAAGTAGCTTAGGATGATCAAGTCTACTAGTAGAACTTGGATTACTTCAAACAAATTGCAGAGACTTTTACAAGTTAGCTGTAAAAAAGTATCAGAGAGAGAGACAGGGAGGGAGGGAGAAAAAGAAAAAAAACACAACACTATCACTTTCACCTTTGGTTTAGTTCAGCACAACCGGCTCAAGGCAGCGTAACAGCCAGCATCACCCTAAGACCTGCCCCACTTCAATTTCCTTTCATTTTGCCATATTTTTAAGTCAGACAAAAAATGCTCAGGTTTTAATATTAAAAAGGCAATAACCAAGTATTTTCTAGCTCCTCCAAAAGGCCACTTCTCTGAACACTGCAACTACTGTCCCTAAATTATCCGTTATAAGCAAAAATAACAGTCTGTACATGCAGTAACTCCTTCTTTGGTTTATTTAATGTACCTTAATTTAAAAGGTATTGTTCTGTATGAGATTGTGACTGTTCACAAGGAGAAAAGTACAGCTCTTTTCTGAAACAATCTTCCAATAGGTATGTCCTCAGACACTTCAGAGCATAAGAGGTCCAATAAAAAACACACACCAAGACGCATCTTTTCAAAAATACACTTCAGCTCTCACAGGAGTGACTCTAGAGTGTGAACTGAATAGCAGATCTACAATCTTTGGAGTACATTCCAAGAAGACTGTATAGGAGTACACAGGCATTAAGGCTGAAAGGAAGAGCTGCTTGTTTGATTATGTGCCTCAATATTTCATATTTAAAAACGAAGAGCTTCAAATCTGGAATGTCATCAGTTACATCAGGAACTCACACTGATGTTACTGTGGCAGCATCAAAGGGACAAAAGAGCAGGATTTTATGATCACAATGAACAGAGAAGTTCTCACCACCTATTTGTGGCATACTGAGACTGCAGTGCCACACACATCACACCCTTTCCCAAGCAAACAAATGCCCCCCCTCCCAGAATTCCTACAAGAGATCCTGAAGTTTACACTGGGCCCATATGCATGAAGTAAGAATTGCCTGCCATGCCATCTTTATTTTGCTCCAAATGATTAGCTCGCACTTAAAAGAATAGAGTCTAAGCATTAATAAATAAATAAATAAGCAGTTGCCCATTTCCCACAAGCCAAAAGCTGGTGACCCATCTAGCTATATTTGGTATATCCAGCATTCTTCAATAAAAAGAAACATTTAAGATATAGATATACAGAGGTTGCCAGGCTACTATAATTCTTTTTCTACATGGAACATACTAGAAAGTCCCATTCTACATACCAAGCTATACATTCTGCTAAACTGTCCTTTAGCAAAAGGATTTCCACTACATTAAGCATACCAACTGAAACATCTCTGGAAAAGGTAAAGTTCAGCTCACAGGATGCAACCATTTTATCACCAAGTACCGTACAACTACCTTATTAGGAAATCCATTTCATTTATTCTTTACAGAGAAAGAATAAAAAATAAAAAGCCTGATAAAAGAAAAAAAAAATCAGGAAAGAACTGAAGTGCAGTTTGTGTGCCAACTTTCACACTCACTTTTCTTTGGGATGCCATTCCCAAATGTTTTGGTAATTGAAAGCAATCCAGCATGCGCCTCACCTGTGATTTACAGCACCTGGAAGCATTAGCTTGCAGAGCTGGAGAGCAGTGCCCACGGTTCCTACCGCTGTTACTGCTGCTTGCAAGAGCCAGGCTGGACAAAAATAGCCCTCCCTGGAAACATGGCGGCTTGCTGCAAACGCTGCTGCCAACTGGAGAAAGCCACTTGCTTTGTAGGAAATACTCACCACGTGCAAGCCTTGGCATCAAAGGACGTAGGGAAGCCCGTTAAGGATTAGTAACGCAGGATTACAGACAGACCAAGGCTAAAAACACACGTGAAGGAGGTCTGAAAGCCTCATCTATGACCTTCTCCTGAGAAACATAACCAGGGCCTTATAAGAGCCTGGGATTTCCTCGTACACACAGCGCCTGGAATTTAAACCTCGCCGTAACCCCCGACGCGGCCAAGGTCACGCCGTACATCAGGGATGAGCCGCGGCCGGCTCTCCGCTCCGCTCCCTCCCCAGGGCCGGGGCGCCGCTCGCCGCAGCCGCCGTCGCCGCACTCGTGTAAACGCCGGGGCCGGCGGGAGGCCCCGCGCGAGGCGCCGGCCCGGGGGCTCCCCGCGCGGCGGCGGCGCAGGCCCCGCGCGGCGGCGGCGGACAAAGCTCGCGGCTCCGCTCGCACAATGCGGCCGCCCCCCGCGCAGAACCGCCCCCGCCTCCCTCCGGTAACGCTCCGGCCGCGGGGCCGCCCCGCGGGGGGACCCTCCGCTCCGCTCCCCTCCCCCGCAGCGCGCGGCCTACGCGCCGAGGGGGCGGCTGGAGCCGCGCGCGCCCCGCAACCGTCCCCCGAAGGCGGCGAGGCGGCTGCCGGGCGCCCCGCGGGGCGGCCGCGGGCCCGGGCGCCGCTCACCTGCGGGCGGAGCGGGGCGGGAGCGGGAGGCGTCGCTTCAGCACAGGCCGGCCCGGCGCACGAGAAGCACCTCACGCAACGGCGTGCTCAGCCGCCGGCTGCATATATCCGGCGCGCAGCCTAGCCCGGCGGCCGGCGGCGCGGCCAATCAGAGTGCGGCGCTCGCCCTCGCTCGGATGCTGGTTGGCCCTCGCGGGAAGGAGGCGGGCTAGCGGTTGAGTGACAGCGCTGTCCACAAACCGTGCGGCCCATCTCCTCAGAGCGGCAAGCGCGACCGGTACGTAGCGGAGCCAATAGGAGGCGGAGCACTCGCTGCCAGGGCGGGGCGAAACCTGATGGATTTCCCCAGCAGCCAATAGAAGGGCCCTGTCCAGGCGCGGTAGTGTGGTTGAGCCGCGCAGCAGCGCCCTTGAGAAAGTGCTGGTAAACCCCGTTATCGGTAGGGGCGGCGCCCCGCGCGGCGCGGCGGCCAATGGCGGCGCGCGGCGGCCGTGACGGACAGCCCGGCGCCCGGGCGCTCTTAAAGCGGCAGGCGGCGATGGGCGCCCGCGCCACCCCGCGCGGGGCGGCCGGCCGCGACATGGCGGCCGCGGAGCGCGATGGCGCCGCGAGCTTTGACGGGTCTCGTGTCCCAGGAGCCAACGCCGGTGCTTACACCGCCTCCTGCCCTCCCTACACATACGACACGAGACGGCCGGGTGTATTTGTCCCTGCAAGGGGGACTCTTAGTGCCCCGCCGTGTCCCTGAGCGCTGGCCGGGCCCTTCCTGTCGCTCTTTGCAGAGATGCGCCCGGTGGGCTGGCCTGGGGCCACGCTCAGCGTTGATGTCCCCCCGCTATTTATAGGCGAAGCCACGTTGCAATCTGCCAGCTCATAAATCACGAGCAGGGGTTCTTTGGAAAGCTCCACGGGAGAGCAGCGACCCAGCACACAGCAGGCAGCCCAAAACCCCTCTGTGCCGGGCAGACCCCGGGGCGTCTCCGGGAACCGGGGCTGGCTGCGGGTGATGCTGTTTCTCTTGTGAGACGCTCGATGCAACGACAGGCTCCTACGCGCGCGAGGAACGCGCGTCCTCCACCCGCTCGCGCAGGGAAGGCCCACGACGCGGCCACGCGTGATGTCCTCACCACGTGCGCTCCCGAGCAAGGCTATTTTTTCAGCTACAAGTTAACCGGGAGGCCTATGGAAGCGCCGCACGTGCTTAGCAAGGGTGACACCCTCTCCCAACAATTTTTCGGACCTACTTCCCGGCTTCCTAGCCCGGATCCCTGCCCCTACCACAGGCTTCACCTCACTTGCTCCCGTCCCAGCCTCCTCCGCCTTGACTGTGATTTTATTTTTGAAGAAAGGAACCAATTTTCCTTCAAAAAGCCAAATTGATGGGAAAAGAAATGAAGCAGACAGACACCCCCAGGGAACAGCACCCTTTCATTCAACCTACTTTGAGGTTGACCAAGCAGAGACCCCTCCAAACTCCTCATTCCGTTCAATAATCCAGTCTACCAGAGCTCTTCTAGCCCCGCACATCTCAGAGCTCCAAGGCAGAGCTTTGTGGAGCAGCCAAGTCCACCCTCAGCCCCGTTGTCCCATCTCCATGACCTGCCCATGTCCCTCCCGCAGCCACTTCGTCTCCACGCTGATCATTAGATTTAATCACAAACAGGCAAACCACCGTGCTGAGAGCGGTGAAATTCCCCAGCGGCTGCTGTACATCCCGATCCACTGCAAACTTTCTCAACTGCATCTCCCAACACGGAGCAAAAATATTTTACTGTCAGAAAAACAGAAAGAAAAATATAACTGAAGGAGCGGGGCTGTAATTAAGCTGTAGCGCTGTCAAAGAAAAATGTTTGTGGTAGGAATTAAATCCCTAAAATGCTACTAACAGCTTGGGGCAGCACGAGGACAGGCCGAATGGGGTGACCCCTGCATGGAGGCAACCTGAGGGAGGTTTGCTGCAGACGGGGCCGTTCGGCCTCCACCCGCTCACACCGCTGCAAGAGGAGGCACCAGCCCCTGCTCCCATCTTGCTGCAGCCTTTTCCCTGTGTGCAGAATCTCGATCACCCCCCCGTCCCCGCGTCTCTGTTTAGTTAACCCCAGCTACTGGCCTGCGCATGACTTTGCAAAAATCTTTTGAAAAACACTTTTTTTTTTTTTCTGGTGGAGCTGTGCCCGGAGCTATAAGACAACGAGCTAGAGATTAATGCACCGGGGACACACGGCAGGACTCGGCCGGCTCCACATCCATGCGACGGGCACAAACGCGGCCCCAGCTGCCTGGGGACGGGCTGGGGGCACTGAGATATATGTTACATGTTATATATATTACATATAATTATATATTACAAATTTCAATCACATATATTTAACATCCTCTGTCTTATTGCAGTACAGATTACGTGTTCTATCATATTACGTACCATGTCTCGTCATGTCAGTAAACGTACGGGTATCACTGTGACGTTCATCACTGTACAGGGCACGAGGGCTCTGTGAGGCCTCTCTGGAACAAGGGGTCTCGGAGGGCCGGGGGGACCCGCGTGGGGCCGGAGAGGGCTCTGTGACCAGCGCGGGGAGGCCGTGGTGGCCAAGGGAGTCCAGGGAGGCTCCGCAGGGGCCAAGGGAGTCCAGGGAGGCTGTACAGGCCCCACGGTGGCCAAGGGAGTCCGGGGAGGCTCCGCGGTGGCCAGAGGGGCCCGGCGGGGGCCGTGGAGGCTCCGCGGTGGCCGAGGGAGTTGGGGGAGGCCCCCACGGTGGCCAGAGCAGCCCGAGGAGGCCCCAGCCCGAGGAGGCCCCGCGCCGGCCGGGGGCAGCCCGGGGAGTCCGCGGAGGCTCCGCGGTGGCCGGAGGGACCCGGGGAGGCCGTGGAAGCTCCGCAGCGGCCGGGGCAGCCCGAGGAGGCCCCGCGCCGGCCGGGGAGGCCGCGCGCCGGCCCCGCAGGAGCGGAGCGGAGCGCGGCCCGCCCCTTCCTCCGCCCCGCGCCGCGCCCCGGAGCCGCCGCCGCGCTCGGCCATGCCGGTGGGTGCCGGGCCGGGGGGGCCGGGCCGCCCCGCGGGGCCGCGGGGGAGCGGGATCGGCGCTGCGGGGCGGCGCGGGGGGAAGGCCTGAGCGGGCCCGCGTGGGGCTGGGGGCTCGCGTGGGGCTGGGGGCTCTCGTGGGGCTGGGGGGTCCGCGTGGGGCTGGGGGCTCTCGTGGGGCTGGGGTCGCCCCCTCGCGCCGGGGCCGCCCCCCGGGCCGCGGCGCCGCTGCCGGGTGCGGAGCTGCCGCGGCGCTCGGGCCGGGCAGCCCTGGGCGCCCTGAGGCGCCTCCTTCCCGCGCGGCCTCCCCAGCGCGCTCCGGTATGAAGCAGTCCATAAAACGCTAATTGAGCTTGAAGGCGTTAGCAGGAGCTGCCGACCCTTAATCCCTTCCCATCCTGAATCGCCCGTGAGGATTTTCCCTGAAAACTTGACAGGATCCTGGGAAAACAGAGCTAAGGTGGGAGCTGAGCCCCTTTGGGGAGGGGGCTGCACCAGTACCCTGGTACCCTGGCCGGGTGTGCAGGCACCATGAGGACGAGGACGTCGTGCGGAGGGTCCCCAGAGCGGTGGCTTCACCTGTGCTTTAGCCTTCGCTGAGGAGCCCTTTGCCGCGTGTGTGGGATACGAACCCGCGTTTTGGGGACCGAAAGGCCAGTGCGGGGAAGGAGCGCCCACAAAACCGCCCCTCACTGCCCGTCTGCCTCCTTTCAGAAACACGAGTTCTTTGTGGACATGACCTGCGAAGGCTGCTCCAATGCGGTCACCCGGGTCCTGCACAGGCTGGGAGGTGAGTGGAGCACCCGTGGGTGCTGTGTGAGGGGCTGGGGTGTCCCGGGGTCCTCTGGTTTGCAGCTTTAACGCTGTGGATAAGAGCTGGGAGCAGCGGTTTGGAAACCCCTTCTCCCCACCCTGCGGCTGAGCAAGGAGCGTGCGGGTTAGTGAGTGACAAATCCCGGATCCTTAGCAGGACTCCTGGGACCTGGGAGAAGGGCTGAAAGGGTGAGGGAGGGCGGGAGGAGCTGCCCCGTGGCTGCAGGAGGCTCCGCTCGCCCGGCTCTGTGAGTCAGCACGGCCGAATCCCGGAGTCGAGTCGGAAGGAGGGGAGGTGGAACCTTGCGAGCGTTGTCCTAAGGAGGCCCAGGATGTCCGGGGTGGTTCCCTAGGGTGTCACCTGCTTCCAAACAGAGTAATCACTCTGAAAAGCTGCAAAGCTCAGGGATTCTCTCCACAGCCTTTTTCTTTTTTTTTTTTTCTTTTCTTTTACCATTGGGAAAATTATAACCTATGCCTCCATCGTGCTGAGATTACCAGGAAAGAAGGATCAGGTCTGTGCTCATCAGTCAGGAGGAGCTGTCACGCTGCTCCCCTTCCCCACCAGGGGAGATTGGCTTGCAGGCACCAAGCCAAAGGCTCTGGGGTTTCTCCAGGCCCCACTGCCTGGCAGAAGCAATTCCACTTTGTGTGTGTTTGCAAGCACTCCTCACTCTCAAACATGCTGGCCAATTTCCACCTACTGTGATGAAGTGGCAGAGCTCTCAAAAATGCTTCACTCCTGCAATTTTTGTGAAAATAGGTGTTTGGATACAGACTTCATGACCACTTCCTCCCACTGGGCTCAAAGGGGCTCACCCTTACTAGCCACTGGGAGATCCACATGGAAAAGTGCCTTGTGCTTCCTCCTGCTTGCCCCTGGAAGAGCCTGTCCTGCCCCTGTGCCAGTCAGCCCTGGTGCCCATCACACCTGGACCACAGCACGGACTGAGCTGGCTGGAGAACACGGTGGCTGATTTAAACTCAGCTCGCCCTAGATATTGCATGAAGGAGGGTGAGCATCCCCCACCTCAGACCGTTCCTTGGAACGTGTTTTTCCTCTCCTCTTAGGTGTCCAGTTTGACATTGACCTGCCCAACAAGAAGGTGTGCATCGACTCGGAGCACAGCGTTGACACGCTCTTGGAAACCCTGAAGAAGACTGGAAAGAATGCGTCCTACCTGGGGGAGAAGTCTGTGCAATAGACTGCCCTGGGGTGATGAGGTTAGATATAAATACTGGGCATGTGAAACACTGCGGAGGGAGATCTGAGCTTGTTCCAGCTCTGGCAGTAAACCAGGCTGCTTCCTGGGAGGCACAAAGGAGGACAGACCTCCTGGTGCACCTTCAGCAAGCTCCTCACATGGAAATAGTGCCTGAATCACGTGCAGGCAGCTCCCCTGCTGCTTGGGACCCCTTGGTTATTCTGCAAAGCCTACGTGGCCATGGTTGCCAAAGGAGGCTAGAATCCGGCAGTTTGGGAAGTTTTGAGTGATGTTTTTATCAGCTGGTCAGATTGCATGGAGAAGTAGGATACGGGCTGTGTGCCTTTCTCAGGGGAACCTGGAGTTTTCCTAGAGCACATCCCTGTGAAAACAGACCCAAAGGCATCACCAGCCGGGCAGAAGTCGCAGCCCCAAATGTTATCAGGGAGGGCAGTGGGGCAGAGGGCCCTGTGTGGCTGTGTGTGCAGGAGGTTGTTCATTAGCAAAGGGATCTCCAGCTTCAGCGTTTATTGCTTTTGCTGTTACATCCTCCACCAAACAAGAAGATGGAAAGGACCTGCCCTCACAGGTAGAAAGTGCTGGATTTCAGTTCAGTTCCCAGTGCCTACAGCCCCAGCCAGACAGGCATCTGTCCCACAGACAACCTGATGGCTGCAGCCTGTGCATTTCCCTGGAGCCCCAGCACTACGCTGCCATATACCAAACTCTCACCCAACTGTGGAATATTTTTACAAGAAAGGGTACCACTTTAGTGAAAAAGAATGAAATGGGAGGAGAGGGTTGTTACCTCATTGCAGATGCTGTTCTTTTTGTCCCAAATCATATAGCATCTCTGAAAAGCTTGTTTCTGGCAGTGTAGCTTTCCAATTCAGCAGTATTTTGTAAATGATTTAGTTTTGATCACATGGATGCCCAGCATGGAGGCACTGAAACCATTTCATGCTGATTTAATTTCCAGTCGATAACCGTAGTTTAAACTGGTACTTTACAGCAGCAGGAATTAAGCTGACAAAAGAAAGGGTTGAACTGATTCCAGTGTGCCTAAGCAAGCCCAAGTTAACAGATTTTAAATCTGTGCATTTTTATCATGTGAACAACCTCGCAGTACTTCTGAGATGCTGTTTAAATCCTAATTTTCTAATCAGACATTATTGATATTTAAAACAGACAGAGAATCATATTATGGGTTGAATAGGATAGAGTATTTTTCACCTCCTAGTCTGGATTGACTGCAAGAGCTCCTTTCAGTTTCTGGGGACTGGGCACGATATCTCAAAGGTCTGCAAAGTTACTCAAGGCTGCAGTTTCCCATGAGTTTCTCTTATATTACATCAAGGCAACTAGAAGAGCCCATTCAGCTGGATAGGCTGGAGGAAAACCACCATTTTCCTAAACTCTCCCTCCCCTCCACCACTGGATTTAAATTGAAGCTAGTTGGTTTGGCCAGTAATCACTGAATCCAAAACAAAGGAGGGGGAGGCTGGTTTGCCCCTTCTGGTAGTTTGTTGTTAGATGACTGTAGCTGTCATGGGAAAAGTCACTCAAGTTTTACAGCATGTTTGCTTCCACAATTTCCACATGTTTGCTTCCCATTTTTAGGGGTTTGTTTGCAGGGGGTGACAAATCCCTGACACAGAGCTCAGATCAGTGCCTTTCCTTTGGGCAGTGACCGGCAGAGGGCATCTTTGTATAACGTTACTGCCTCTGTGCCTTGTTTCTTCCATTTATTTATTTGCTTGTTTATTTATTTATTTATTTATTATTTTAGGAACTCAGCTATGACTTCAGAAAAAAGACGACTTAACTGTTTACATATCTCCCAGCTTGCCCTGTCGTTGGAGCTTTGCTACCCTGCCAGATGTCAGAAAGCAGCAGGCTGGCAGGAGGAGACGGCTGCATCCTGCCCCTGGAAGTGCACAAAGTAGGGAAGGAGGTGACATTCTGTTTTCAAACACTCAGTAAATCAAAGCAGTGCTTCTATATTTCAGTGCATGTCTGTGTGTCCTGTGTGTCTTTGCACTGCTTTAGATGGCTTTCTGCAAAAGAGATGGCTCTTAGGGACAGGATACAGCCCATTACATGTAGGACAAGCTCAGAGGAAATTGCACCTATTCGTAGAAGCTGGCTGCAGCCTCTGCGTGCGTCAGGAGATTTGAATGTTGCTTAAATTGGGGGAATCTGTCTCTGCAGATGTTTGTGTTCATTACAGAACAGACAAACTTTCCATTTGGCCTGCAAGGCCTGGGAAGGAGGGACTTCTGCAGAGCGGGTCTGTAGCTCAGGGACAACCAAATATTATTTGGGGCCAGATGAGGCCATAAAAGCGGAGTTCTCTGGTCTCCAGCAACGTGGTTCGCTGACAGCCTAACCAAATTACAGGTCGAAGCAGGAAACACAGATTCAGCTTAGGTTTAATACAGCGCTTTCTAGAGCACAGTGTGACCATATGCATGTGAGGAGTCATTCCGGATTCTGGCAGCAGCTCAAGACATCTGGATGAGTCCCTTCCCCCTGCAAGTGTTCCTCTTGCTCCCTTCCCAGCCCACTTAGAACATTTCAGCTAAATAGGTAATAGCATCATGGGGCTGTGATCCCAGGAGGAATCCCCAAGTGCTCTGTGCACACACGAACACAGTAGGAGAACTGTGCTGGTAAGAAATACAGAAGGCATGGAGGAAGCAGAGGGCTGTGGGAATCTCTCCAAGGTCTCTTAATTCTCAGCCCAGCATTCACTTCAAGGATTATACTGTTGCTTAGCTCGATTCCCATCCATTTAATTCAGGTTTCTCAGGCCAGCATAAGTGCCATGCGTGTGTCCATCCCAGCAGGCTCTCATTGCACCTGGAAGACGTAACTCCTATTCCCCACCAGCTGCATGTGGCTTGTTCTCCATCTTCTCTCCAGAAAGACAAATCAACTAAAGTTTGAAAGAAATGTTTACTTAAATGTAAGGATTTTTTTTTCGCGCTTGTGCATTGAGTTCACTTTTGCCATAGTTGTAACTTTTTCCTTCCTAGAGATGTCCAGCAGTTCAAAGTCCATTTTTTACCCCTGATCTAAAGCAGAGTGGGCTGCTGCGGATGCACTTGCAGGCTGGAGGCACTTCAAGGAGCACGTTACAGACGTTTAGCCAAATGCTAAAAGCTTCACGTCACTGCATGGCTCTCTTGCATTAAAGGCTCCGAGCGGCGGGCAGTTTGCCGAGCCAAGGCCGAGCGCCGCGACGTCTCTCTGCTTTGTGCCCGCGCGGTCACACGCAGCGAGCGGAGCTGCTCCCGCGCGCGTCCTTCCCCTCGACGCTCTGCGGCGCGGGTTGGGGCTGCCGCCTGCCCATGTCCATTATTATTTATTGCTTTTGGCTTCCTGCTGGCGCAGCCTCCGCGGGCGGCCCGTTGCCGGTGACGCTGTTTTCCCGGCGTGCCGGGGCTCTGCGCGGTGGCTCACGCCGCGGTGCCGCACAGGGAGCGCCCAGCCTGGCTCGCTGCGGGTCAGCCCGCTCGTCCTTGGTGTCTGGGCTGCAGTTGTGCTGTCCCTGCTCCCGTCTCGCTCGTTCCTCTCTCCCCGCTCTGCCGAACTGGCTGTTTAGGTTTAAACGCGCTTATCTCCGAGCAGGCGAGCGGCGGTGTCTACCCGCAGGGTCACGCAGACGCCTAAAGCTTCAGCACCCGGCACAGTCGCTGTCTCCCAGGCCCTCCCTCAGCCACGGGGAACCCGTGCCGGGAGCGGAGAGCAGCGGCTGTTCCCAAAGGCTGCGCGGAGCCGGTCGCATCCCCGGAGCAGAGCCGTGGCCAGGCCCGAGGCCCTGGCACCTCGGCCGGTGTCTCCAGCTGTCCTGGCGCGTGGTGCCAGCCCGCGGTGCTCTCCCCCTGCCGCTAGCCCTTAATGACCCCCAGCTCCTGGCGTGACGGCCTCTGCCGTGTCCCCGTGCGCTCCGTGCACGGGACCCAGCCCCAGTGCTCCCCTGTGCCGTGTCCTCAGCGGCTTGTCACGGAGGCCGGGCTGGCCCGCCACGCTCGTGTCCCTGCTGCGCCGGGGCTGGCCCGCTCCTCGTGTCCCCAGGAGCGGAGGGGACACAGGAGGGGTCCGCGAGCACGGGCCATCCTGCTGAGGATGAGGGGGAGCACCGACACCAGGGGCTCCCCCCAGCCCTGGTAACCCCCAGGGCTCCGACCCTCCCCTCGTGCCCCTGTCACTCCCCTTCTCCTGACCCCCTGCGAAGGGGAAGGAGCTGCCAGGGCTTCCTCCCCAGCTGTGACGCAGGAAGGGCCGCGGTGGTCGTAAATCCAGCACCTCAGACACATCAGTGAAAACAAGGAGCCAGGGGGATTCACGCTAGGCCGGGGCTGCCGGATAACGTCCAAGATGCTGCTTGTTTTCCCAAACACAATGCAAAGCACCGCAGCACAGGACCGTGCCTGCCCCTTGGATCAGCCTTGCGGGCTTAGCGAGGGAACGGGCCGTTCCAACCAGGCCGTGCAATCTGCAGAACACTCTCTGTCTCCAGGGATAAGATAAGGTCCTTGCGGCCTCCTGCCCCGGGACGCGTCGCGGCGGCAGCGCGTGCACCGGGCTCTGCGCCGGTCCCGGGAGGGCCACGCAGGGCTCAGCAATGACACCCTGAGATTGTCCCTGCCTGCGTGCGCGGCCGGGGCTCGCGCTGGAGGAAGGAGGGCCGAGTTGAGACAGAGCTGCAGACTGTGAGCCGGCTCCCTGCAAGGGTTATGGGAAAGCTTTAGAAGAGAACTAGATCCTTTATGGAGTCTATAAGGACAAGAGTAAAAGGAATAAGCAGAGTCTCTCCGGTGTCTGTTGCCCAATTTCGAGATCTTTGAAATCTTTAGTCACCAGATTGGTCTGAAATTGGCCTCCAGATTGCACATCATGGACAGAGAACCCAACAGGCATGCACAGATAATGTGATTGCAATAATTTTCTCAGGAAATAGGGCTCAACATGCCAGGTGGTGATGCTGTGAGGCCGTTTTCAGAGAAGGAAACGCTCCATATGCAGTGCCAACAGGAAGGGCCGGCCCTTGGAGAAGGAGCCTTCCCAGGCCATGGACACCCTGATGCTGCAGGACGTGGCAGGTGGCCCGTGAGGAGCGCGACGTGTCAGCCCCGCGGTGCAGGAGCAGCAGCTGGGGAGGTGCAATTGGTGCCTCCCTTCTGCAGAGATGGAGCAGCCCAGGCCAGGCTTCCTCCGAGGTCCCCAGCGCCAGCTCCTGCTGCACCCAGAGGAAACGGTCGCTGCAGGCAGGGCCGTGGTGGGGCTGCAGGAGGGGCTGCACAGCCTGGCTCCAGCTGGGGCACCGCTAAGAACCGGGCAGCCCCAGAGGGACCGGATTGAAAATGCTCTTGTTCTTCCTGCCTCAAAATTATTTTCTCTCCCACCTCCCCGCTTGTCACTCTGGCGTTTCCAACAGAAAACATTTGCTTTCCTTGCCCATTGCAAACACTGCTGTTGGGTTTCCTGTGTCCCTGTTCTCGTGGAGCTGCTGTGCTCCAGGGAGTCATTTTTCACCCAGTTCTACCTCCCCCGTCTCTTACACCACAAACCGATTGCAGTGGAAATGCCCACAGCCTCCAAAGCTCAGTCCTTTAGAACGAAAAAGCTGCACTGGCTACGCCGGGGCTGCCTTAAGCACCAGTGGCTTTTCGGCACTTTCTAATTACCGGATGACGGGCAGGGTCTCATTTTAGCCAAAGGAGCATTTGCACTCAGCAGAACTGCCCAGCAAGGGGGAGAATTTCCAAAATAGCTCCGTGGGCTGCAGGGAGCAGCCGTGGGACGCGCAATCCCCTCAGCACTCGCAAATGGTGATCCCTGATGGTCTGGAGAGAGAAACTGCCCTGAAATTTCATGGTGGGAGAGCAGGGCCAGGGCAGCAATCGCAGCCTTTCCACAGGCATGTGGCGTGCTGGGGATGGAGGTTTTTACAGCAGGGGATTCGTTTCTCAAAGGAGGAGTGTTGCTAGTCCTTGGTTGCTCAATTCTGTGTTTAAATGGGAGGGAAAAAATAATCCACCCCAAGCTTCGTCGCTGGCAGCCGGGCAGCCCCGCGGGGCTGGGAGGCTCCGCGCGCAGGGACGAGGGTTTGGGGCAGCCCCGCGCGCCCGGGTCGACGCCGCCCTCGCCGGGTCTGAACCGGAGCGGGGGCCCTGCCGTAACGGGCACCGAGGAGCCGGCTCCCCTGTCCCGAGGGCACCGCGCGGCTGCAGCCGCTCTGCCCGGGGCGACGCGCGGATCCGCTCCGGGCTCTGCGCCACGGGCGGCCCCGCGGGGTCCCTTTGATGCAGCTTTGCACGCTGCGATCCGCGGAGCAGCGAAGCGCACAGCGACCTGACAGAGCCCCCTTCCAGACTGTCGCGGCGTAAACAGAAAAAACAAATAAACAATTGAAAAAAACAGGCTTATTTAAGGGCTCTGAAAGCAGGAAATGCGCACATGTGCTGGTCAGAGTGCAAATATTTTCTTCCAGAGCTGCTTTCCCAAAAGGGTTCAGGTGGTACCGGATGGATTTAGAAAAGGGGGTAGCAGTTTCCAGCCCCTCCGGAAGGCAGAGCAGCCACAGGGCACTGCTGTTGTGCAGCATCTTTCCCTGGTGCTCCAGCCTTTGGCTTTAGGCTCCCACAGTATATACTGAAGCTATTCAACCATTTGGCTAAAAGCAGATGGGCAGGGAGGGAAAACAAAGTCAAGTGAGAGGCAAAAAGGCAGCTTTTGTGCTCCGGGTGTTTGCAAAAGCCAGCCCAAGCCCTCGGCGCCATTGCTCCCTGGAGCAGGGGTGATTTATGTGGCTCCGAGCGCTGCGTTTGGGGAGCGATGGGGAAGGGGCTGGGAGGCTCCAGTGCGAGCGGCAGTGCCAGGGTGCCCTGCCAACAGCCCGGCCCTTCCTCGTGTGCAGGAAGGCGTCTCGGCTCCCTGCGAGGAGCCCTGGGACACACCGAGCACCGTGCAAGGCCCCCAGCCGCTCTGGGGACAGCAGGTCTCTGCAACCCTTCTGCTACGTGGACCCGGCCCAGGGTGCCTGGAAGGGACAAGGGAAACTGGTCTGTGTAGGCAAGAGCCTCCAGCCGGGCCCTTCCTGTCATTGTCCCTTCGCACACGGAGCAGCTCCCTAGGCACCGCACGGCTGCACCCGGGTTCATTCTGCTGCTGCGAGCGGTGCCATCGCTGCGGTGGCTGCACCCGGGTTTCATTCCGCCGCCCCGAGCGGTGCCATCGCTGCGGTGGCTGCACCCGGGTTCATTCCACCACCGCGAGCGGTGCCATCGCTGCGGTGGCTGCACCCGGTTTCATTCCCCTGCCGTGAGCGCTGCCATCGCTGCGGTGGCTCCAGGGCCCGGCGCAGCCACAGGGGGATTTTGCTTTCCCGCAGGACCCGCTCCCGGTGTCTGGGAAGCGCCCAGGGCTGCCCCGTCTCTCCGAGCCCTGCGCGCCCCTTTTCAACATGAGGATGAGAAAAGGTCGAAACGACAAACGCAGCCCATTCCCCTGTGAGCATGAGGAGACGCTTGAACGCAGCAGAAATCCGTGGTGTCCGGGTGTGCTCTGCCCTGCTTGAGCTCAAACCCCCCCAGAAGCTCCCGCTTCGGCTCGCGCAGGCGCCCGAGGGCAGAGCTTGGCCCGTGTCAGCACAGCGCACAATGCTCAGAATCACAACCCGGCCCGCTGGCTTAGTCTGGCATGCACAGCTCGCAAAACCCCCACGCAGCCATTGTCACAGTGATCCCCCTGACGCAGCAGGGCCGCGCGGGGGACGCGGGGCCGCCGCGAGGGCGGGCAGCGCCCGGGGAGGGGGGTCTGGAGTGCAGGGTGCTCCGGACAGAGCTGTTGTAGGGGCACCCGGGAGCTCTGGAATCAGCGTCTGCCTTGCAGAGAAAATGGGGCCTTCGTTAGGGAAGTGTGGAAGCATCTGCGGTCCCCAGGCCCTTGGGAACCTGGCACACGCACACATCGGGCCTGGCTCCTCGCCACACAACCCCGAATGGGGAGCGCTCCTCCTTCGTGTCCAGCAGAGCAGCTGGAAGCAGTTTTTGGGGTGCAGATTGCTGGGACCACTGTCCTGGCTGGATGCCAAGTGAACCACTGCCCTGGGTGACTGATCCCAGGACGCTGCAGCATCTCTTCTGCCCCTTCTCTTCTAGGAGGGCAGCAGGACCTGGTCTCGCAGCAGCCACTGTGCCTTGGACAGCCATCTGGGGCTGCTGAGGTGATTTTTCTGATGGTGTGAGCAGCGAAGCAGCCCTTCCCATGCAGTGGAATCATTAGCGCCGGGTCTAGTTTTCATGGGCTACGTCTCAATCGGGCTTTGTGTGCGGCGGAGCAGCCCCCCGCGGTGTCCCCGGGCCGGCCCTCCCATCCTGGCACGGGAGCCGCGGGCTCCGCGGGCTCGCGCGGTGCTGCCAGCCTCGGCGCTGGCTCTGCCGAGCCGCGGGGGGCCCGTTCTTCACATTGTCCTGCCTTTCCACAGACAAAGAGCTCGGGGTGCCCCTTTGATGGGGAAAAGCCTGACACCGAGATGTGCATTCGTGATCCCTTTGTTTTTTCCCTTTCCCTCTCCCCGGGCTGTGACCAGTACTAAAGGCCTGTGCCCTCCCGGGAGCCGCCAGCGGCTGCCAACGCAGGTGGGCGGTGGGAACAACCCAATTTCCAGGGCAACCAGGACACGACCGAGTCCAGAGCTGCCTTCCACACACACTGCCGCTGTTATTTCTCCACAGCCTTCTCTGCGTTTGCTTTCTTAACTCAGTTTTTCTTTTGCCGGGGGAAGCCAAAAAAGCAGATATGTGGCACATCCAGAGCCCTCCCTGTGGGCTCTGCTGCTGCCAGGGCATTCTGAGCTTCACGCTCTCGAGAGCAGCCCTCCAGGCTTGCCTGGCCACGAGTGCAAAATACGCCCAAATACGACCTCAGGAACCCAAGAAGCCAGCTCTGACCCTGCAGAGACCACACTGAGCTCCTGGCTCCCCTCCAAGGGTCCATGTGCTGAAGACAGGGACATGTGTCCCCAGGTAAGGGCCGTCACCCTTTGCCACCACCATTGCTGGCCACCCCAGGGCACCTGCACCGTGGCCTTGCTGGGCACAGCTGGACCTAGAAGTGCTGGTGTGTCCAGAGGAGCAGCAGAGAGGAGGTCAACTCCAGCCTGGCTCCACTGCCCCATCCTGCAGGAAGGTCTCCAAAGCTCCCGCGTCTGCTGCCCTTCTCCCTGGCACGGGGAGCCTGCCCAAGGCTCCTCCAAGCAGAGGCCTCCCCCTGTTCTTTACACACTGATGGTCCCAGCAGAGTTGCTGGCACAGAAGGACGTTTGATTGCGGGTGTGTGTAGAAATGGAAGGCAGCAGGTCCTCCCCAGCCCTGCTTTGTGTCCCAGCACGACTGCGGGAGCCGGGCAGGGAAAGTCTCCACCGAAATGGGCCCTCCAAACCCTGCAGAGCGGAGCTGGCTCCCGACAGGACACGTCAGCCGCGGTTATCAGCACATCTATCCGCCGGGAAGGGGGCTGGGAGAGGAAACCTCTCTCCCAGTTAGTCCCTCCCTTCCTTTCTTCCACCCAGAGCTGCAGCAAAGCCAGGGGGAGGGATGTTCTTTCTAACGCTGCTGAAATGCTTTGAACAAGGAAGGACTCCAGAAGGGGACAGAGAAGGAGAGGTCCCTTCCCGTCTCCTCTCGCACACACTCTCCATCCAGCAGGCAGCCCTCTCTAGGTTCAATTCCTTGGAGCACAAGGAGCTCTGCGCAGACACGAGCGCGGACCCCTGCCCTTGGGTGCCCATTTGGGGAAGGGGAGCAGGGCCGGAGCCCCAGGTCCGTGCGGGAGCCGCCCTTGCCCGGTGCCGGGATTCCCTGTCCCGCCACGGCCGCCTCCGCGGGTGCTTTAGGGCTGGGAAGGGGCGACATTCCCGCAGCGGATGGTACTGCTCCCACCTGGATGCTGCTCTGCGCCTCCGCCCTCCCCTGCACCATCCCGCTTGGCACAAACTCCGCTATTACCCTCATTTTCCAGTCCCCACCTTTTCCCCCCAAGTGTCTGAACAGCAGAGTTACCTGGGAATTTCATTCCATGGAAAATCTGCTCCACTAATCCCATTAATAAACCCTGGGCAAGCTCTCCCCAGGGTGCTGTGGGCAGGCAGGTTAGAGCAGGAGGATCTGGCAGGTGCCGTGGGGCAAAGCTGCAATTAAGGGGCTGGGGTGGGGAACGGGACTAACACTCACATCTCCCCTCCCTCATTTTCTGCAGCCACCTGGGGCAGTTAATGTTCATTAACAGCCAAGCAGCCCCCTGGGAAGGGACCAGTGCTCCCATTGCACAGAAGGACTTTTTTCCATAAGTTTGTACCATTAAAAAAAAAAAAGACTTAAAAGGTTGTTCTCCCAATCTGTTGTTTTTTAAGCTGTTACTGGTCCCCCCTTCTCCCTAAACAGATGCAGATGCAGACACAGGACTTGTGGCATGGGGAATCGCAGCTAATTTTAGTGGGAGCTCCCAGAAGGAGGTAGCCCTGGGCCCGGCGCAGGGTGGAAAGTCACAGCCCTGCTCGGGGCCCTGCCCGACCTGGCTATTTTGGAGCTGGCCACATCCCACCGTGTCCCAAACACACAAACAGGGCACGGCGCAGACCTCAGGCCCTCCTTGGCTCCTGCCAAGCCCTGCCGTGGGTTTGGAAGGGAAGTAAACAAGTTCCAGGGCCTAAATGGAGATCCTCAGAGCTCATCGCACCGGAGCAGTGGCTGCCGGGGCTTTTTCTGTATGTGCCATTTTCTGACAGCAAGGTGCTGTGTTTTCATCCAGCTGAGGCTTGGGAGGGTTGTATTCTCCCTGGTTCCCTTAACCCTTCTATCGGAGAAACGCAATTAAATCAAATACAGGCAGACGAAGCAAATGACTTCTCTACCGACAGGTCCTTGCAAGGAGTAGAATATTTACAAAACCTGAATTGTTCGTGGAAGGAAGATTTTGAGGGATTTGAACTCTCCAGAGTAAAATCCAGCCTGGACAGGGAAGTTTACCATGGCCGGGCCGTGCATGGGAGATGACTTGGAGGGAGCTGGTGCTTTTGCTGTTGGTCTTGGCCTGATCCCGGGAGCTGCTGCGAATCCTCGGCTCAACAGGAGCACTGAGCTGGCTGCTCCCAACCCACTGCTTTCTCCTTGGGGGAAAACTGCTCCCAGACAGGCATTTGCTGCCTTTCCACATACACTTAATCTGGTTTAGCCATGCCCAGGACTACCCTGGACTGTGTTTATAGCCTGCAGAGCCATTGGAAACTGAAGGCCTTGCGAGATGTTGGCTCTGTCCCTGTGCTGTCCCAACAACTCCCCTGTACCAAAGCTTTGCTCTTAGAAAGCATTTCCTACCATCTCTCCTGTATCTTCTTTGCCTCATTCTGGGCCTACCTATTACTAGTTTTTTCTTCCTTATAGGATCCTCCCAAATACATTTCAGCAAAACCAATCCCATTTTGTCTTCTCCTTTCAGGGACACCCTGTTTATGGAGCCTGCAGCACCTGGCAGCTCGACTCATTTCTCTGATACCTCTCAAGCCGGGGCTTGCTCTGAGCAACTGCAACTCGAGCAGAAAATATCGGAGAGTTTGGAAAACGCGGGTTTCCCGGAGCCCTTCACAGGGTTATGTGCATGGCCAGCCTGGGGGTGCCCTGGCCCCCCTTTGCTGCCCTGTGCAGTCCTAGGGCTTACCTGTCCTTACGTGTCCCAGGGGCTAGACGGTCGATTCCTGTTTATTTCCTTAGGCAGTTCTATTCATAGCCTTCAAAAACTGCCAAGCTGCATCTGTCAGGCCTGAGAGGGCTGGAAAGGGCATCGTAGGTAAACGGTGGAAGCACGAACTGCATTTCTCCCTCGGGAGCTTGACTGCCCGTTCCGCAAGGCCCAGGCACCTCCACCACAAGGTCCTGAGCAGAGGGGAAGCCGGGCCGTGATGCTAAGCCCCGGGCCTGGGCACTTTCAGTGTCTGCACCCCCACGGCTGCCCAAGCAAGGGAGAGCACATTGCAGGGCAGTTTGGAGCCCTCCCCATGCGGCCTGGGAAGCGCTTCCACTGGAGATGCCAGGGGAAGCTCTGGGATCCTGCACACGCCATGGACACCATGGGCCACCCGCCGCAGCGCTCCGGAGCGAGGCCTGCTCCCCGCTCCCAGCTCGTGGCTCGCAGCAGAGCCCTGCACAGTGACACCCCCTCCTCTTCCTCCATTCGCTTCTGAGGGAGCCACAACCCCATTTGCCCGCATCACCCCGTTGAGCCAGGCTGCCCAAGTCCATTTGTTCACTCAGGCTTTCCTGGGCCAAGCTCGAAGAGCCTCTGCAGGGGCAGCGGCCTGGAGAAGTGGTGGTTTGTCAGCCCACTGCACCTGTACGGGCAACCAACCCTACCACCAAGCTGCAGGGACTGTCCCACCAGGGAGAAGTCCCTGCCTCATGGAGGACCAAGGCAGCCAAGGTGGGCCAAGGTCCCAGCAGAGTTCAGCTTCACCCTGCACTGTGCGAATGGCCCTTCCAGTCCAGAACAGTGATCACGCCTCTGCTTTAGTGCAAATCTGGAGGCCACGGCCTTTTGCCCAGTCCTCTCACCTCCTTCTGAAATGAAAAACAAAGCAGAAACAAAACCAAGAAACCCTCCTAGACGCCTGGGTTTTGGAGATAGCTGGAGAGCTGGAACATTTCTAGGATAAGCAAGATGCCTGTCTGTCCTGCACTTATTTCAACGGCCTCTTCCTGAGCCGGGTGCTGGGCTGCAGCACTGGGAGCCGCTGCGTTTCCCACATGGAGCTGAAGGGATCCTGCTCACACAGCAGAGCACAGCCCTCAGCCACACGCTGATCAATGAGGACTTATTAAATGACATTCCTACAGCTGTTATGGGGCATCCTGTTTATTTATATGCACTTTGGGTTCATTGTTTTGTTGTAACCTCCACCAGCAATTAATGCAGGAACATCATCCTCTCCAGAAAGTCATTAGAAAATCCCTCCCAGAACATAAAGGAGGAAGGGCTGCTGAGACCGAAGAATTTGTGAGTAGGATACAGCAGGATTATTAATCTCCACTTGTATCACTTCCAGCAAGCTTCTCACTTGCATTTCTGTCCTTCTCTTACAGCAGAATCGCTCCCATCTTGGAGAGTACCAGGGTTTTCTTGACTGTGCCAGCCCAGATCTGCCAAACTAGGCTTAAAACAGGATGAAGAAATTCAGATTTTGAGTCGAGGTTAGCTTGAGTTCAAACCTCAGCCTTGCAAACATCTTGGCTTTGCTGTAAATTCAGTTTGAGTCTCAGGGGGTCTGGTCTTATTTGCTTTTTCCATCTGAGTTTATGAGGTCGCTTGAACAGGGAGCAAGAGAAAGGGGCCTTGGGGCTCAGGAGCTGCGTCTGAACCAGGTTCTGGTGCTGCTCAGAGCCCTGATCGGGGCCTGCAGGGCAGCTCGCGTGGCGCAGCACAGCCGCTGCGTAGGGCCCATGGCTGCTGAGGCCCTCTTGGGCCTTCTTCTGCCTGCCCAGTTCCCTGAGCTTTAGATACCTCAAGAGGAACCTCTAGCATGTCCAAGGTCCAGTGTTTCTCCTGGAAGCACGACATCAATGTCTCCTCTTCGATGTCTAAGCCCTGTAAGTGTGCAGGGTGCTTTCCAGGACTCCTTTGCAAGCTCTCGGTCATCCTCGAGGCTCTTGAAGCTGCTGAGATTAGCGAGGCTGCCGGTCGCTCCAGGCTCTCGTTTCCCGCTCCGTGCGCTCCCCCTCCATCCCGCCTGGCGACCTGCCCGTCGGGGGAGCCGCAGGACCCGGCTCTGCCCCGCGCTGCAGCCCAAGGCCCCTTTCCTGTTTGCGTTAGCTCCAGCCAGGCCGGAGGGCTGGCAGGACCCCTCGCACGCCTGGACGTATAGCTGAGATATACGTATAGCCCAGGAGGCACCTCCACACACGGCCGCTCCGCTGCTGCAGGCTGCTTTTTGCTTTCACTCAAGACCAGGGCTTAAGCCGCCACGTATATAAAGAAATCCCTGTTATAATTATCTTCCTGGCACTGTCATTTACTTCTTACAAGAGGGCTTAGCTTCAGGCTAGACTGAAGAGCACTGAGCAATTGCCACGTTGTCAGTTAGAAAAGACGTGGTTTCTTTTTTATTTTTTTCCCCCCTTAAAATATTTTCCAGATGTCTTTTTTTTTTTCTCTTAGGAGAAGTACCAGCAGCTGCACAATTTCAATGCGAGCCGTGACTAATCCAGTGCAGAAAACATTCACCTCCTCGGGGTGGGAATCAAGGGACCGAAACTCAGACCGTGGGCACGTGTGATCTCTGGAGCCAAAGAGGAGCTGCTTGTGGGCTATACTTGGGAGCTGCAGACACCCAAGATGTTAGGAGTTAGGACAGACATGGTTTTAGCAACGAAGTTGGCCTCCAAACAGACCTTAGATGGATGTGTGTGGGGGTGACATCAACATCCACATGCTAGAACTCGGGAATTGCTCTTGAATGGTGTGTAAAGAAGCAGCCAGGTTCCTGGTGGCTTTTCAGCAGGAGCAAGATGCCTTTTGCAAAGTTTCTTGGGCATCTCCAGGCAACCCGATGCTCCCAAGCCTTTTGACAACATGAATCTCAGCTTCTCGTGTCCAGCTCTCAGAGCAAACAGAGAATTTGATCTTGAGTCTTGTGTCCTCCTCACCCAGCCTCCAGGGTGACAGTCCTAGTGCCTGGACAACTTGTCCCCAGACCTGCCTGCAACATGAGCCACTGTCCCCCCAGCAGCCCCTGGGAGAGCAACGATGGAAAGGAGATCCCTTCCACCCCAGGAAGACCCCTTCCATGCCAGATCTGGGAGCAGTAGGATGGTGCCATGGGTGCACAATGAGTTGTAAAAAGCTGCTAATGAACTGGATGGCCCAACATTATAGAGCTGGGTCCCTAAGGGACACCCTGACTCCAGCAATTTAACAACCTCGCTACTTGGCTGCTTCTTCCCTGGTAATGTGGCCATGGCCACGCTGGTGTGGAGGGCTGTGTTGTGCGGTGGTGCCAGGTGAACTTCCCGGCTCCTCGGCTGTGCTGGAATGCCCGGAGCTGGGAGCTGGGTGTAGCTGGCTGTTTGCTGCCTCTGGCTGCTGCCTCAGCCGCAAGGGCCAAACACGGAGCCACCCCTGAAGAGACCCTCGGATTCAACAGACCCACAACTTCCAGGCCACCAGTTCTGCTCCATCAGAACCTACTGATTGGAGCAGCTGGACGATAACCACAGCAGGAGCCCAGCATGCTGGGGGTTACTTCTCCCAGCTGAGCATTTCTCTGGCTCTTCGGAGCATATTTCAGACATGCAGTAGCTCTCCACAGCCTGGAAAAAGGGGATCATCCTTTCCCCTCCCTCCCTGCAAGGCAGTGGCGGGTGGCAGCAGTGTCAGGAGAGGCTGGAGGAGCACGGGCTCTTCTGCCTTCCTCTGCGTGCCCCAAAGAGGGAAAACACCAGCCTAGGGGCTGCACTGACAGGCCGTGGAATGACAGGATGGAAAGTTTTTATTGTGGCAGGTGATGGAGCTGTACAAAGAAAGCATTGCCATGATATTCCTCCCTGCTCCTCCCAAACTGTTAGCCTGAGAGACCCAGAGAACCTACAAACTTGTTGCACCAGTACAAGCAGCTGCTGTGACAAAGCCTTAGTGACAGAAATGCACTGGGAACGGATTTCTCCCTGCGAGAGACCCTGTTTATCTCCAGCACCTCTGGATTTCTCCAGGGTTTCATTTGGACCGGAGCGGTGCCTTGGACTGTATTTCGGGAGCAGGGCGGTGAGAGGGGGTGGGACGGACCACTGGGGAGCCGGGCAGAGGAAGAGACAGATTTGGAAAGATAACGAGGAGGAGGAGGAGGAGGAGAGGCAGCGGGAAACCCAGCCCACAGCCTGGCTTCCTGCTGCCTCCTTCTAAAACCTGCAGATTCCCCCAGCCCTTGCAAGAGCCTGAAGCTTCCTCAGCCGCCGGCACAGTCAGGTATGGCCGAAACCTCCTTCCTTTCCTTCCCGATGCTCCTTCTCCCGGTGTGGCGGCTCCCAGGCTGCTGGCGCAGGCCCCGCATGGGCACCCAGCTCTCGTCTCGCACCCTCCTGGCACCCGAGCACCTTCCCCGGCTTCTGCTCTTGCCCCTCTTTGCAGCGGAGGCTGTTCCTGCCGCATCGCTGGCGCTCGCGGTTTGCTGACCGCTGACTTTAAGGCTTTAACCCGACCTAATTTGTCTCTTTCCTCCCTTTTTCCTCTCTTGGTCTTAAGCTGGGGGGTATTGCCCCTGGGAGAGGTGCTGGACCCATAAGCGGGCACATCAAACCACCCTCCATGGCAAATCAGATGTAGCTATAAACCAGCGCGCATTTTACACGGAGGACGAGGTGCTTTGGCATTTGTTTTACTCACCAGAATATCTAGAGGAAGAACAAAAGCGTTGTCGACTTAATCTCTTAGAGTCCTTTTCTTTCTTTCTTTTTCTAAAGTACAGCCACTCTTATTTCTCCTGCAGAGACAGACAGACACTTGGCTTTTTGTTCCAAGCAGACTTTGAAATCACTTCAGGTCCTCCTGTCCTATTTTGCATAAATCCAGCTGATCAGCTGTGCCAGAGAGTCAGAAGTTGCAGGGGAAAAACAAAAAAGACAACAAAAAAGAAGAACAGAGCTCTGCTTTTGTTTGTTTAAAGGTACTAAAAATAAGGACCAGCCAGACTCAATTTTAGGTCCATGTAAAAAAGCCAAGGGCTTGTTTCCTTTAAAGGCAGCAGCTGTCTTTTCCCTGCCTAGACGTGCATAGCAGCCCGACTCTGCTCTTTGTATCCCTCCCCTAGGAAAACTCCACTGTGTTGCCTACAGCCAAGGAAAAACTTATCAGGACGGTGCCTTAATTCCCACCCAAACTATCCTGGCAGCGACAGGTTGAGTCGGAGTGAACCCGTGGGCACCAGCAAGGTCGCCCGCGCTCCGAGCACCACTGGCTTCAAACAGCCCCAAAACTCAGCCCCAAAACTCAGCCCCATGGAAAGGACGGGGTCGACGCGGCGGCTGCCGAGGCCGCGCGGCCACGTTTGGGCGAAGCCGAGGTCCGGCTGCCGAGCGAGGCGGCCCGAGCCCGCTATTGTCTGCCACATCGGCAGCAGCGGGATGCGGCGGGGAGGGAGAGCAGGAATCAACTTTTCCAAGTTTTCTCCAAGCTCCTCCTTCTGCAGCCCCGCTCGGCCATGACTCAGGCGCGGAGGAATGTCGGCTCCCATGGAAACCCCTTCTGGGTCCCCTGCTCCAGGGATGTCGGTTATCGCTGGAGCTGCTCTGGCAGGGCGAGCGCAGGGAATGCTTTGAAGACGGTTCACATTTTTGCAGGATATTTAACAGCTGGCTCCTTCCCTCGGTGTTTTTTTTTCCTTTTGTGGGGCTGTGTATCAGAGAGAGATCGTCTTGCTAGCTCCCCTGGAGCCAGAGGGACCCGCTCATCCATGCACTTCTCTTGGTACTGCTTTAACTGTCTCCCTTCTGGGATGTAATGAGCAACCTAGACAGTTAAATTGCGATAGCTCCAAGCTAGCACATAACAGGATGGTTAAATGGGCTCTTACCCCGTCTTCTCCGAGTCCTGCAAAGACCTGGCACACTCTGAGTGCAATCGCAGCAGCTCCACCAACTCCCTGCAAGGGGAACGGGTTAACACAGCACAGCAGTGGGTAGATGTGTCTTTAGCAACTCTGAATGGAAAGACGAGGTGGATAGATTTTAATTTTCCTGTGTTTTAATAGGTGCGTGTAAGCGTGCAGGCGTGAGAGGGCATTTGTTCCCTTCCATCTAAATCTCTCCTGGATACGCGAGGCTATAGCCATGTACGCGCTCTAGAGCGCTGCACAGGTGGCAGGAGCCGGGCTGGCTTCTGCCCAGTCCTCATTTCCTGCCCCGTCTCATGAGACCTGACGCAATGAAGTGGCTGCGCAGCTGCGCGGTGACAGGGCACACGGACACGCACAGGCTGGACGAGCAGGGACCCGTCCGGCGAGGGGCTCTAGGGGGGTCACACAGCCGCCCGCGTGGCTTTCTGTGACGGCCAATGTCCTCTCCTCTCCGCACCTTGAGAACTGCAGCCCACGGGAGGCAACAGCCTTTGCTGGGCCTCTCCTGCCTTCTCTTTCAGTCTGAGGTGCTGGGACACATTTTGGTCCTGCATGGCTGCAGTGGGCGCTGCGACTGCTGCGGGTGGGAAGCCGAGACACGAGGAGGGAGTTTGCCCCATGAGGAGGGAGTTTGCCCCACGGTTTCCTACTCCTGCTCCTTGGCTGCCCAGAGACAGGCCGCAGTCTGGCCCAGCAAGGCCTCTTGACAGAGGGCTGAGTTACCTCGTGTCAGTGCAGGGCTGAGTTACCCCGTGCCAGTGCAGGGCTGAGTTATCCCGTGTCAGTGCAGGGCTGAGTTACCCCATGTCAGTGCAGGGCTGAGTTATCCCGTGCCAGTGCAGGGCTGAGTTATCCCGTGTCAGTGCGGGGCTGAGTTATCCCGTGTCAGTGCAGGGCTGAGTTACCCCATGCTGGGCAGTGGCCTCGGGGAGGAGCTGTCAAAGGGGCCAGCGGAGGCTCCTCCCCGCGCTAACGTGGCATCCCAACCCGTCCCATCGGGCTTATGCAACCCAGCCGGGGCTAGTGCCACATGGACCATGCTCTGGCCATCCAAGGAGCCTCCTCCTGTGTGGTCTGGGCTCCCCCTTCCTCCCAGACTGGAGAGGGACACAGAGACCGAAGGGACCCAAGGGGCTTGGTTGCTCCTCTAAGCATCCCTTAAGCAGGGCACTGTGCCCAGCGTGCCCATCAGGAGATGCTTACGGCAGTGCTGCAGAATGGGGAGAAGGTGGTAAAGCGTTTGCCAGCGTGTCCTGCTTCCAGTCTATAGAGGAGCTTGGGTGGAGGCTCAGATGTCTCTGTGTCCCATTCCTAGGGTTGTTGTTCCTTGTTAGGCCCATGTCTGTAAAGTGCAGCTAGTGGAAGGCAGGGCCAGTGCTGGTGGCTGGGCCAGAAGTCCAACTGCTGAGAAGGATTTACGGGAGCCATAAGACTTCACAGGGTGCCTGGGAGCTGAAGTCCCCACGTGGGACACAAGTAGGGTCAAGTGTTGCGCGGGCCGCGGGGCCGGCTCCCTCACTGAGCTGCGCTCCTGTGAGCGCCAAGCTGAGCACAGCAGTTGGTAGGGCAGGTCTGCAGAGGGACCGTGACAAGGAGGCCTCTCTCCTTTACGGCTTGGAGTTTGCCATGGCTTTCCTGGGCTCTCCCCAGGACCTCAGCCAGTGCAGGAGGAACGCTGCTCCAGAGCCTTGGAGTTTGTTGTGACTGTGGCAACCTCAGCAGAACTTTCTGAGTGCGAGATGTGCTGGTTTCTGGTGTGTCTGGTTAAGGCATTGGCTTCTGTTGATTATTCTAGGCTATGGCATGGTATAGCCGCTCCTGCTTGCTAGGCTGTCTTCCCCAGTCTTGTTGTCCTGTGTCCAAAACGCCCCTCGGCTGCATGGCACTGCTCCTTCCCTCACGCTCGCCATAGGGCACCAGCAGAGCAGTGCCAGGCACGGCTGGGCCAGGTCCCAAACAGGGATCCCCCCTGAGCCCCTCTGGCAGGGAGGTGGATGCTGAGCTCATGCCACGTGCCAGCTTCCAGCTCCAAAGAGCAACCTCTTGGGCAGCAGGAGCCTGGCAGGTCCCCAGGGAGGGGGTCTGTCCCCACTGACCCACACTGTGGCCCATGCTGGCCTGGGCCATCTGGGCCTCTGGACACCAGGCGTTCAGGAAAGCCCAAGCCCTTGCAAAGCAGCCAGGGTCTTACAGACACTGCAACGTCCTCTGTGCACAGGCTCTGCCTCGGGATGCTGTTTTCTCAATACGGTTGTTTTCCTCTCTCCGGTGCGAGACAGCTCTGCCCAGCTTGTTTGCTCAGGCTCCTTCGTGCTCCTTCTTCCTCCAAACACAACACTGGCAGCTCAGAGCGTCTGCTGGCTCCTGCAAGCTTGTAATTCCCTGACCCCAGCTCACTGCATGCCCAGGCTTTGAAACACAGGGTATTCTGGCCTTGGGGACATGATCTGAGAAGGTCTTGGTAAAGGGTTGGGTTCTTCTTAATGCTGTCTGCCACTCACTGGCCTCTCCGCTGGGCTGGACGCCGCTGCGTTTCGGTACACTGAGTATCACTGAACCTCAGAGCATCTTCCAAGGCAAACAAGCCCCTTGGGAGAAGCCCAGGAAAAGCCAGGGATGGCAGCAAGGGAGGAAACGGACAGAGCCACCAGTACTTTTCCACCCTCTCCCCTCCAGAAAATGTCCCTCCAGAAGGGAAGTGCTGGTGACCTCAGTTTCAGGTCCTGGCAAAGGCGGGCAGTGCTCTCGGCAGCCTCCAGAGCAAATAAAGGAGAGGAGAAGGGGCGGCGCGTGCTGAGCGGAGCGGACAGCTGCGGCCGGAGCGGCTTCCTCTGCCCCCACACGGGCCTCTATCCCAGGAAAGCATCCGCCGCCTCCGTCCCCGCGTTCCAGCTCCGCCGCGGCCCGGGGAAGCTGCCCTTGCACGGGCACCCAGCTCTTGCAGGGTGAGCCGGGCTCCAGCGGAAGCGCTGAGCTTTGCAGGGGGATTCCAGCCTCCGCACGGCCCGACCACGCTAAATGAGCATGGAGCTGGGGCCGGCCTGGTTGGCGCCCTGGCACCGCAGCCTTGTCGCAGCTTTATGCCTAGAAAGAGCAGCCTGGCACAGGGAGGAAGAGAAGAGAGGCACTGGCAAGGGAGATACGCGCCCGTGGTTGCTGGAAGAACGAGGCCCGCTCTCTAACTGGGCAGGGAAGACACAAGAAATTCCTTCTGTCCCAGCGTCGCTCTCCATCCATCTGTCCGTCCACTTCCCCTTGCAGCGCGGCTAGGAGGGACCAAACGGGCTCCGATGCCCCTTCCAGCCCTCGCTCCTGCCCCGGCAGTGGAGGAGGCTGAGCGGGAAGGCAGCAGCCCTGGCAGGCAGAGGCGCCGGGAGGCGCGAGGCAGCTGGGGCTGCGGGCGGAAGGGAGCGGAGCAGCCTCCTCGCGCTGCCGGGCGGCGGATGCCGCTGGCATATTAACGTCCAGCTGAGCTCTGCTCTCCCCTCGCAGAGGGGCTCAATCCTGCCAAACAGGAACTGCGGGGAACAAGGGCAGGGTTATTTCACCAGCTGGGACTCCACTCCTGGCTCGGATCGCGGCCGGTGTTAGCTGGGCCCCTGCGCTGCCTCTCGCGTTTTACCGCCTGAAACAGCTGCAGACCTGGAGGGTGCAAAGTCCATCCGGGGACCCATCTTCCGTGCAGAACCTCCTGGCAGGACAACCCGGAGCTGTCCTGACTCGCGCTGTGCCAGTTTGGGGGCCCTCAGGCCCAAGCACGAAGGGGAAAAATTACACTAAAGATCTCAACATTTGGGGGTGCCAGAGATAGGTGACTCCAGCAATGACTCTGCATGTTTCTACGTGTGATGAGTTTTTCTGGGCACTCATTAAAGGAAATAATTTTGAAATATCTCCCAGTCCATGTAGTCTCTCTCTTTCCTTCCTTTACTTTATTTTTTCTTCTGATTGACAAATAAAATGATAGAGAGCTTTATATCCTGTGCCTGGCTGGGAGGGTTTCTCAAAGTGAAAAGTACTTCTCTTTTTTTTTTTTTTTACCTGAAATAACTTACAAGCTGGAAAAGTGAATTGCCTTTTAGACTGCAGTTTTTCCATCAAGGTGCATCCAGGAATCTAATCACATTCCCGTTTTGCAAAAACAAATTAATTTCTGCTGAAAACAATATTTGGCTTAAAGTTTTGGTTAGGAAAGTCAGCACGTGCAGCTGTAACATCAAATAGCCAAGGCAGGAAATGAAGCAAACGCCGTTTTCTATGTATCTCATCACCAGCTGTGAGCTCAGGCTGCAGTCCGAAGACCTCGTCCCTCATCTCTCCTTTTGCTCTCCTTTACTCAGGGTTTGCTGAAAAATGAGGGCCTGGATTTTCTTCCTGCTCTGCCTGGCAGGCAAAGCCCTGGCGGCACCGGTAAGCGCGGGAGGCAGCGGGATGGCTCTCGGCTTGCGCTGGGGCCGTTTCTGATGGGGATTTTCTTTCGCAACGAGTGAAAGCGGGCGGGTGTTTGCAGACGCCAGCGCGGTCAGGAACGGGGGCGGTGTGCCCCGGCGTCCTGCTGGCGCGTGGCGGCCTCGGGCCTGCGCTCGCTGGCAGCTCACAGGCCTCTTCCCTGCAGCAGGAGGCCCTGCCAGATGAGACGGAGGTCATCGAGGATCCCACCACAGAGGTAGGTGCCATGGAGAGGAGTCGGGCCATGGTGGGTCTCCCCAGCGCCCGCCAGGACGGTCCCTCCGTCCCCAGCTGGGCCGCGCTGAGCACGGAGGGGCTCATTGGGCACAAACACCACCATTTTGTGGGTATCTTCCCCCAAGCCCTGGTGTCTGCCGGGCTCCCCCGCTTCCCGCCACCTCTCCCAAGGTAGCTCCGAGGTGCCGGCGGGAGGCCCTGGGCTGCCCTGGCCTGGGGCAGGGCCGCTGCGGCCGAGCGCTGCCCAACGCTCTGCCTTACCCTCTGCCTTCTCCCGCAGGAGCCCGTGGGCGCCAACCCCGTCCAGGTGGAGGTGGGCGAGTTCGAGGAACCCACGGAGGACGTAGAGGAGATCGTTGCGGAGAGTGAGTCGCTTCCCCCCACTGCAGCCCCGGCTTTCGCCTCCCCGAGAGGCAGAGGCTCCGTCCCCGCTCCCGGCCGGGGCCTTCAGCCGCCCCAAGCACTGAGGGACTCCCTCAAGGAGGGCTGCAGCACAAGGATGGTTCCAAACTGGAAGTGTGTTTGAAAGATAGGAAGGTCCATGACCTCTTCCTGCACTAGAGAGAGCCATCACATTGCATGGCTATGGGAAGGAGATTGGGAACAGCCCAGGGGCTGCTAAGGGGGCTTCAGAAGCCTTCCCATCTTCCCAGTGCTGGGAGAGGTGCTTGGGGCAGTCCCCGTGGGAGGTGAGGCCAGGGCTGGCTCTGACTGTGCTTCCCGTCCTCTCCTAGACCCCTGCCAGAACCACCACTGCAAGCACGGCAAGGTGTGCGAGGTGGACGACAACAACTCGCCCATGTGCGTGTGCCAGGACCCCTCCAGCTGCCCAGCCAGCGCCGGCATGTTCGAGAAGGTGAGGGGAGAGACGGACGGGAGCGGGCAGGGACCCCGCGCACGGCACTGCTGGCGCCAGACAAGGCAGGGATGATGGTTGGGTTGGGTTGGGGTGGCTGGTTCCCATCTGGCCACTGCCAGATGCCCAGAGAGATGCTGTCCACCTGGTGACCCTCAGGGACTGAGGTAGCCATCCTGTCTGGAAGCTCTCCCTGCTGACCATCAAGCACGGCTGGTTTTGCTTCCTCTCATGCTGCCTCCTCCCACCCTGTGCAGGTCTGCGGTACCGACAATAAGACCTACGATTCCTCCTGCCATTTCTTTGCCACCAAGTGCACCTTGGAGGGAACCAAGAAGGGACACAAACTGCACCTGGACTACATTGGGCCTTGCAAATGTAAGTGCCTACCTTCCCTTAGACATGAGGACTAACCTGAGCTCATCCTCTTTCAGAGCCGTAGCCTGGACCTTACCCGTAGGCTGGGGAATACGATAGGCCTCATCCAGGTTTTCCAGGCTGCCCCAATGCCTGCCTTGCAACTAAGTGAATCCCCAGGAAAGGTGCAGGAACACAACTGACACTCAGATCCAAAGTCACAGAAAGGCCATGGGGATCACTTGTTCCCAGGGAACAGTTTTGAAGAGGGTGAACTACGGTCCCAGAGCTGGCTGTTTGCCCTGTCCATGACTATAAGCAGTCCCTGGTGGCACCCCAGCTGCCCCCATGAGGCCATCCATCCAGCATCAAGGCCTCTGCACCAGGGAAGGAGGCCAGCAAGTTTCACATGAGCCACAGAAATCTCTTCTTATCTCGCATTTGAGCACCCAGCTTGCAACCAATGTCCTTGATAATGTTCCAAGTCAGCTGAAACAGAAACCCATTTCCAATCACCTCTATCTTTTTTGGCAACAGAGGGGATTTAAGCTGGGAGTGAGAAACAAGTAGCTCAAGAAAAGTAGATAGCGAAGGTTCAGGCAGGTTGAGGGCTGCGCTGGGAGGGTGCTGGGGTGTGCATCTGGGTGCTGTGCTGACTACCATGTGCTGGCTGCAGTCATCCCTGCCTGCCTGGACACAGAGCTGACCGAGTTCCCCCTGCGCATGCGGGACTGGCTCAAGAACGTGCTGATCACCCTGTACGAGCGTGATGAGGACAACAACCTCCTGACCGAGAAGCAGAAGCTCAAGGTGAGGGGCTGAGGTGGGAGGGATCCTGGAAACTCACCCCGGCATACCGAATCACAGAATGGTTGAGGATGGAAGGGTCCTCAGGAGATCACTTAATCCAGCTCCCCTGGGGAAAACATGTCCACATGCACTTGTGCAGCTCCTGCAGAGAGTGAAATGTCACCCATAAACACTCAACCAGCACCATTCCTACAGGCTCCCTTCATCCTCCCAGAGAACTCTTCCTTACATCCATCCAGAACGTACTTCACACTTTCCCGGGTACTTGACATAAAGCTGCTCCTGGGTTCTCCAATGCCCCACCTAACCCTGGCTGACAAGGTCTCCTTGACATCTCCTATCACAGGTGAAGAAGATCCATGAGAACGAGAAGCGCCTGGAAGCTGGTGACCACACTGTGGAGCTGCTGGCCCGTGACTTTGAGAAGAACTACAACATGTACATCTTCCCCGTGCACTGGCAGTTTGGCCAGCTGGACCAGCACCCCATTGATGGGTGAGTGGCTGCAGAGCAGGATGGGGCACCTGGTGGGACCCTTTCCTGCCTGACAAAATCACAAAGATGATTCAGTCATGGCAGGAGTTAAGGCAGGCTAGAGATAGGACAGAGGTGGCTGATGGCAAAGGTGCAGGCAAAGTCCTCTTGAAGGACAACACCAGCACCCAGCTGGCTGCAGCCAGGGTGAACCTGCCTGGAGTGGAGACAGTTTTGACTTCAGTGAAAAGTTCTTCTACAGAAAGAAGGGATAATCCCAGCCTCAGCTGCTCTCATCACCCATGGGAGGAGTTCTGGTCTTCTCAGATTTATATATCCCATCATAGCTCCCTAAAATATCTAACTCCAAAGGCACCAGGATAACTTTGGCAGCTGACATAGCAGGTGTTGGCTTAGCCATGTGGTGGTGGGGGTTGCCTGAGTGATCACACACTGGCTGGGGCAGCAATGAGGACCTCCAGCTGCCGCCTCTGATGCTACTTGCAGGGGCAGATGCAAAAGGAGACACTAATCCCCAGCCTTCACTGCATCCAGTGGGGGACACTGGGAGGACACTCACGTGGGAGGGAGGCAGGAGGCCTTGGGCATCCCCAGTGTGGGTCTGTGGCCAGCAGAGCATCCCCTCCCGCGGGGAGGTGGTGGTGGAGCACGCAGTGACGCTGCTGCTTGCTGCAGGTACCTGTCCCACACCGAGCTGGCCCCTCTGCGTGCCCCCCTCATCCCCATGGAGCACTGCACCACCCGCTTCTTCGAGGCCTGCGACCTGGACAACGACAAGTACATCGCCCTGGAGGAGTGGGCCAGCTGCTTCGGCATCAAGGAGCGTAAGTACCTGCCAGCCCAGGGAGGGCACGGAGGCAAACGAGACACCCCAAAACACCCCAAAGCTCCCGACGGGGCTGAAACGATGCCTTGAAGTTGCTCTTGTCTGTCTCCCAGGGCAAATCCAGCTCCTAACCTCGTTTCTCTCTTCCTTCCACAGAGGACATAGACAAGGATCTCGTGATCTAAAGCCCCAGCTTCCCTCTCTGCTGCCAACTTTGTCTTAACTTTCCCATTTCCTATGGTTTTTAAACCTCTTTTGTTTCGTTTTGTTTTTCCCTGGGAACAAGGTGCTAATATAGATCTAAACATATATAGTAACGGTGCTAAGAGAAATAACAATCTTCCTTCATAGCCTAATCTATTACCACTAGATTACTCACATGGCTATTTCCACATGCTTTTATTGGCCCTCCCTCTCCAGTGTCTTTACAATTGACTGACCCTGTTCCTATCCTAAATATCCGCCCTATCTCCGTATCCACTCTTGGATAGACTTCTGCTTAGTTCCTACTAACAGCACGTTCTTCAGATACTTCAGAGTAGGCGCAAAGACATCGCAGCTGATTTACCACCGAGTTACAGAGCGCAAGCGAGGGAAGGCAGGCCCTGAGGATGTTGGAGATTGGGCTTTTGGAGCAGAACGGCTGCTGGTGACATTGTGGAGAGCTGCATTTCAGCGTGTGGTAGCGGGGACGGAGAGGGGGAAGAGACAGGTAGAGGAGAGCCAGAGTGCCAGGATTTGGGGTTACTTTTTTAAAAAAATTCCCAGGGCTTGAATTTAACAATCATTGGGCACAAGAAAAAAGTCTAACCAAACAAGCAAGCAGGAGAACGCACAAAAATTCAGACATCTAAAATGAAACACATGCCATCCTGTAAAATCCCCTCTAAAATAAAGGTTTGAACATGCTATGTGCTTTACCATCACTCCGTGATTGTACTGCTGTTGTGTTTTCTGTGCTGCAAAGAGAGACTCTGTGTTCACACATATTCCTGCAGGGTGTTCGTGGCTGGCCTTGCTATTGCAATTCTGCTGTAGCTGAGAATGCTCTTGGCTTCCTGAAATCACACTGCCCTTGAGCACTTCCACTTCTCCCGTAGTCATTCTTAAATTCCAGCCCTGTTCTCCCAGGGAAGCTGTGCTAGGTTTGGAAGGGACATTTCTGCTCAGAAAGAGGCATGCTTGCAACACACACCCTGTAATATTTTTTCCATTGTGGATTTGGGGGTTTAAGCGATGAGAAGGTATTTGGATTTTCCTTTGTAGAGAAGGCCCTGGCATGAGTGAAGGGATGGTTATGTCTCGCAGGCTGAGAACTTTATTTTTGTTTGTTTTTACCTCTGAATGTTCCCTGTGCCTTATTATTAAATTCATGCCACAATGTGAGCAACCTGATGAGTCTCTGTAATAAAAAAATACTGATTTGAAACACTGACAGTAAACAAGCTTCCAGTGTTCCTCTGTTTCTTCCCATGCCAATGAAGGGGAACCACAAACGAGCCCCACAGACAACGCTGCTGCGTTGGACTCGAATATCGGGTCTGTCCATGACCCTACAGCCACCAAACATGGAGAGTCTTCATCAGGATTATCCACACCTACGGAGAACACTCAGTTCATTCAACCCCATCATTGCCACAAGGGCTTTAGTATGAAAAATGCAAGTCAAGGAGGAAGTTGAGTTCAGCAAGGTGCTTCACACCCAAACCTGAGCCCTGTGTGTGGACAGGCGAGAGGACAGGGACATGGGGCAGCCTGGCACCCTGGGCCAGCACCCAGCACCAGCAGCGCAGGGGTGTGTGGCTGTGCTGGGCTCTCTTGCCTTGTTGCACCGCCAGAGAAGCAGCTTTGTTAGCACAGCAGCTGTGGAGGACGTGAAGAGATGATAAGTGAGGGCACTGCCCAACAGCTTAGGTTGGAAGATGCTTTACAGACCTAATAATGTAGATAATAACGGAGAAACTAAGGCAGAGGTCCTAGAAATAAATAGCCACCCCCCCAAAGCTCCTTGCAGATATTTGCCTGCTACCTTGCTCTCAGCAACGTGAACGTAGGCAGAGACAGGCATCTACCTACCAAGGACTGTGTGTGGTCAAGGTGGCCAGGGGAAGGTCACCTGCCAGGTGGGACAGCAGTGGCCCTGCCTGAAAGCCCAGGGCTCTCCAGAGGGGAGTTTCTCCATGGAGACAGAGCAAACACCTCTCCCAGCTCAGGGGCTGCCTTTGCTATTTGCCTGGCACAGCCAGCGGGTGCTGCTATCCCACTGCCCCCAGATGGGAAGGGCTCTGCTCATATCCACGAGACCCGGCTGGCTGCAACGCGGGGTCGAGCTCCTGCCTCCCCCCAGCCTGCTCGCGGCTGCCAGGAGAGGTTTGTGCAGGAGGGAGGACAGCAGGACGGGCTGGCACGGGAGCCGCTCGGCGCAAAGCTGCTTTCCAGGCGCTCCCTCTGCGCCCGGGACGCCGCCGCGGGCTCCTCCGCCAGGCCTGGCCGCGCTCCTTCCCGCTGCGCGCTCCAGCCTCCCAGCGGGACCAACCCGGGCGGCTTCGCCCACGCGTGCGAGCAAAGGCCTTCAAACCCTGCTCCCCTCTCGTGCAGGGAGCAGCTTGGAATTACAGCAGGCTCAGCAAAGGCTCCACCAGGAGAGGTGGTTACTGCTGCTCCGGCAAGCAAAGGGATCTGCTCCAGAGCCTGTCCTGGAGGAGGGGATGATATTTAAGTGCTGACAGTCTCACAGAGCCCAAAGGAGGCTGCTCAGTGTTATTACAAGCACAGCTGTCCTGGCTGTAACAGAGCATCAAAGCAATCTCCCTAAATTGGATCATTAAAACTGCAGCTGGGCTTCTCTTAACCCTTAAATCCTCGCAGGCTGAACAGTCAACTTGCTGGAATTTCACTGCCTTGGGCCAAATGCCGTGCATGGGGTTACATCAGGACTTGAGGAATAAGCTGTCCTTTTTAAGCATTCAGGCCTATACCGTCAGCAAGGGTGGAACAGAACAGCCATTTCCCTGTTACAGCCAAAGGGAGCCTTACAGTGCATGCACAGAACTAAAAGAAACTTGACTGAACGTTCCAAGTGGAAAATCTCCCTGTGGTTACTGCTGACCGATGACACAGTTTGCAAACTTGAAAAAAAGAAGATAAAAAAAAAATGGAAAGATTCAGGTCCAAAGCTAGATGGACAAAAGCAAATCTGACCTGAGTGCTGCAGTGCACTTGCAGGGCTTGCAATGAGCCCAGTTGGTTAATTTTGCTGTTAATTACTCCAGGAAATTGCACCCAGAGTAGTTCAATGAACATTTTTTTTTTTATCTGCACTCAGCAGAGAAAAGATGAGGCTGACGGAGTTGTGAAAAGATTAGTGTTTTCCTGTCTGTTTTCCTGATGTTTATTTTTATAAAAGAAGCCAACACTGGCATGAAGGCTGCATTAAGGTTTGTGATTTAAACATCCAAAATGCAGGTCACACGGGAAGGTAACAAGCCAGGATCAGGGGGATGTCCCTGGATTGGTGCTCCTGTGCCTGCTCTGACACCAAATGCTCACAGTCTGCAAGATTTAGCTACACCTGCAGATGCATCTGCTATAGCTAGTGGTACCTCTGGAAATCTGCTGGTTGAAAGTCACTCTGCAGGACATGTGGAGGCTGGTGTTTAAACCAGGTTCACTCCATTAGCTAAAATCCTTCCTAGAAAGGTCATGCCCGTATAAGATGGCACGGAGCTGAGGGAGTTACTGCTCCTGGTGGATGGCATCTCTAGCAGCAGCCCACGTGCAGATGCAGACCTGCTGCTCATGGGGGATCTCCTGTGGTCTGCCTGGGTCCAGCACGGGATGTCCCTGGTGCTGCCTGGGGCACAGGCTCCGATGGTCTCCGTCCCTTTGCCATGCTTGGGCTGCCCTGACCTGCTGCCACCCACTGGCATCGCTGCTGTTGAACCTGGTGCCAGGTTTCGGGTTGGGATGGCTCCCAACAGGCCACCTCTCCCTGCAGCTGGGATAGGAAGCGCTGAGAGAGGGGCAGGAGGGACCATGGGGACTGTCCCCTGATCGGTTGTCCTGGCTTAGGAGTCAGGGTTCTTAAGGATCAGTTTTAAGTTGATTTTGTTACATGCATACAGGAGGAGCTAGTGGAGTCGTCTTTGGGTTTAAATCAGACTTTATACCATAGAGAGATAAACCCAATGACAATAAAGAAAGAGAGCCCAGGGGAATCATTCTGGGGATGAATTATCTCCTAGGACCGTTGGACAGGAGGGAGGACAGAAAGGTGACAGACACTTTAGACCATTCTCTAGCCCCGGCGATCCCCAGGTTGCAAGCTCAACCTCCTCTCTCCTTTTCGTGCCAAATTCCCTTCCCCTGAGGTTGTGTCAACCCTGCGGGTTGCGTTGAGGCAATGGTGGAGACTGTCCAGCGGGGGGAGCGACAGGCCAAGGAAAGGAGGGAAGCGTCGCGGAGCAAGGGAAGATGCTCCGGGCAGAACAGGGCACCCCAGCACGGTGCAGAGTTGGGGACGAGGCAGGGGCAGCCTTGGGGCATCTCACTCCCACCTAGTCAGATGGCAACACAGGTGGAAATCACATTCCCAGGCAGGATCTCTAGGCGCTGTCCAAAACCAGGGAAAATGGATGGCTCTGCTTCCTTGGGTATCTCTCTCATCCTGGGGCTTTGCCCTCTATCCCCAAGTCTCTCGGAGAGGTTTATCTTTCCATGTTATCCTTTGGGGACACCCCTTAGCACCATCGGGAAGGGCTGGTGGTCCCCACATCCGCAGCCCTTTTCCATTTCAGCTCTCCACACACCAAGTACCTCGCTGCCAAGCCAGGACCTTCCAGGCCCAGCCAAGGAAGCCCTAGTCCTTGCTGGAGCAAGCAACACATTTTAGCCTCATAATCTGAAGGAAAAAATGACTTACAGGACCATGTGCTTTGTGTCCTGCTTATCAGTCTGCCTCGGCCACATCTCCTTCAGTTTTTGAACCTGCTGCATAATTTCAACTTGACTCAATGGGATATAACATCTAAAAGACACTGCATTATCTGAGCAGCATTCATACAGACTGTTAAGTGATGCTGTGGTCTAATAGCACCTGGGCCAGGCCTGCTTCCAGATGCTCTGTTTCCAAGGTATTTGGCTGATAGATCATTGCGTAAGGGATTATCCTGTTTCTCCAACGGCCACTGAAAGGTTTCAGTACTTCTCGATTTCATGGGACACCACAGAACTCAGGGCCACTCCTCCCATTAACCCCTCTTCCTCTGAGCCTCGGTGCTGTGTTAACAGTTTCACTGATTCTTGGGAAATGACTCGCCTCGGGTCACATTTTTATGTGCATTCCCCACATTTTTCGTTATTTCATATTCCTTTTGATCGCTGCTTCAGTCAGATCCAAGTGACCATATAGGCCTCTCGTTATTTCTTGTTCAGACTCCTTACCGATTGCTTTTATTGCCTGGATCCTGGAGGCTTTGCTGTCATCACAAAAAGGACTGAAATTCCCAGACAAAGCCTGACCACAGCACAGTGATGGTCATCTGTGGAAAAGCCTGAGCTGGACACTGGTTGAAAGCTAGGATAACGTTTGGGGCAAGTATCACTGCATGCTTGGCAGGCTGCCTTGTCCTGAATCACCCGCTGCTGGGTGCTATGAGAGGCAGGATACAGGTCAAGACAGACCTTTGGTCTGACCCAGTCCTGCTGCTCTTCTGAACCTGCGACCACACAGTGTGTGCCTGGGCTTGACTAGCGGGATGCATCCTGCAGGATTCCTGTTGCTTTTCACGGTCATGGTGTCTCTAATGAAATCCTCATCTCATCCATCAGGTGATCTCCCATCCCCCTGGACCCAGCTCCAGGTATGAGCTTCAGTGCAGACTTTCTTTTAAACACTTTTAGAGGGCTGTTCCCCTCTTCTGGGCACTGCCCACATGCAGTCTGTTTGCTGAGTTTTCACCCTGCTCTGTGGGAACGACTTCCTTTTCCATCCAGGGTCTGCTGGGTGTTGGAGTATTTAACTTCGTACGTCTTGTTTCACCTCCCTCCCTAGCCCAGCAGCTGGAATCCGATGAACGACCTGTGGCAGGAAGAAACTTGCCGCAATAATCAGAGAGCAAATCCGGAGTGCTCTGGTTCAGCTCCTCCTCAGACAGATGCCCACATCTCTAGCACATTAATCACAACACGAGGCCTGCACATCACATATGTTCTCAAGCTGGTGCTAGCAAAGTTCAGCCTCCTGCTGTGGAAGTTAACTCCCCCCAGCCATCCTGGCACAGAGAGGACAGGCTAGAAGGAGAATTAAGTTAATATTCCCTCTCCATGTGCAAAGAGCAAACGAGAAGTGGAGAAACTCCTCTCTTTGGCTGCCTCTTTGCCTAAAACCTGGCATGGGTGGAAGTTCGCTGCTCTCCGCTCACACCTGCAAACCCCGACCCTCGCTGCTGCCCACACAAGCAAGCCCTGCGGGGAAGCACAGGGAGCCTCTGCAGCCCCCCGAGCCGCGGGGCGCAGCCCATCGCTCCCACGGCCTCTCTGCTCATTCCTTCTGCTGCTTCCTCCATCCTCCATCTCCAGCACCAGCCTGAGCGGCTGCTGTGCCATGGCAATGAACCCCTGGCAGACGAAGCCCTCATGCTGGATGTTCACCTCAAGGATGCTTGGTTCTGGCTTGGAAAGACAAGTTTCGGATGAGGAGGAATTCCTCCAGAAAGGAGCTGGGTCGGACTGAGAGCGGTTCCTGATGCTGCTGCAGCTCTGCTGGCAGCCAGGCCCTCTTCCACAGGCAGCGCTGGTGCAAGGCCTGGGCTCTGCTCATGGCTCCCTTCCCTCTCCATTAGAATTGCAGCTGCCTTCCCCTTCTTCTTGCCTCTAGCCGCCACTTTAACATGTGTGGGCAAACCCAGGCTCTGCAGTGCAATTCGGTTCAAGGCGAAGGTGTTGGGGCACGTTCCGTTCGGGAGAGAAGGAATAGCTGAATGGCTGGGAAAGGCCAGCCTTAGGCTGCCAAAGCTGGGAGAGGTCTGGCTCCCTGCTCCGAGGAGCCTGGTAAGAGGAGCTAGGGAGGAGCCGGAGAGGGAAGGATCCGCTCTGCCAGCAGGCGCAGGGCTGGAGGGAATGAGGTGGTTTTGAAGTAAGGATCCCTGCTGCAAAGGCTCCTTCTATGAAGGTGCCAAAGCATCTACAAAAGAGAGAGTGAAACCCCAGTGCCACTTGAGCTGCTGCTTTTTAAGACACCTACTTCCTCCTCCCAGAGAGGAGAGCAAAGATGTTTCCTTTTCGGTCAGACAGAACAGAGCCTGCCCTGCCGAGCTGCGCTGAACGCACGCACACACACACACACACGCACATGCACAACGTTTCCCAGGTTATCTGACAGGACTTCTCTTTTTTCCTTGTTCTGCTCCATCTCGCACTTGGCCCTGCTCATCCCTGGCACAGCCCTTAGCATCCCTGTACTGCTCCACCAGAATAAAGCTGTGTCCAGACAGCAGCAGAGCTTCTTGGCTCCCACGCCAGCCTCGTGAAAGCCCACAGCCCCCTCCATCCCTGCCAGACCCATGGAAACCATGAGCCTAGCTTGCTAACCCAAGCCCATGCTGTGCCCCTGCCTGGAAGCAATCCCTTCAAACCCGGCTGCCAGCTAAACCCATGCCCACCTGTGCACACTCCTTCTCCACCTCCCTGCTTGCCTGTCTGCCCTCAGTTTCCTTTCCCTGCTCAGGCTGATGCTGATCATCTCCACAGCAAGGAGCTCGAGGAGGGAGCTGCACTGGAGAGGGGCTCCAGGGTGCCCTCTGCACCAGGCTGGAGACCTTCTTGGAGCAGCTGGGGCTTTGGGGAGTTGGACAGATATCTCTCCTAACCATTTTCCAGCCTGTCTTTCTCCAGAGCCCACAAGGCTTCCCAGGAAATGCTGCAAGGGATTTTATGCTTTTCTCTGTTGGGGTTTTTGGGAGCCAGAACAAATTCCCCTTTATCTCCAAATCTAAATCACCGGAGACGTGCCATGGCCAGTAGCCACCCCGGAACAAGAGCTCTACCCCCATCTCCGTGGAGCAAAGTCAACCTTGCTCCACAGGTAAACAGGAGGCTCTGCTTCCCACCTCTTTGGCAAGCCCTTTACTCACCCACAGGCACTAGAAAAAGACTCTCTTTCTGGGTTTGTCAGTCTCTCCTTCCCCTCTAAGCCATATATGCTGTGAAGGAGGAGGTTCTGAAATCTTGGGGAGCTTCCTGCTCCCTGGCCATGATCTCTCTCTATCCCCCTCTAAAAATCTGGGGAACAGCAAGGGTACGAAGCAAAGAACACAAATTGTGGGCTACCTGCTGAGTCAATATACATGTAGGTACCCCAAGGACGCGATCAGCTGTGGGCTCAGTGCTTTCATCCAAGCACTTTAAGTTTGTTCTTGAGTTGCTTCACAAGAGAAGATGGGTGGATTTCTTGTAGAATATTGATGGGTCTGAAATATTCTAGGGGCAAAACTTTTTCTCCTTGCAGAATCAAGAATCAAGCCATACACTGATGAGGCAGTAACAAAATAATGACCAAACAGGTGATCATTTGCAAAGAAAAATTTCAAAACCTCCCAGTGGCTTTTACTCACTTCCAGTTTTGCTCATGTTGCTCATTTCCAGTGTCTCCCATTGCTCCTGACCCTGGTGAAGAGGAGAACCATTCCAGCACAGGGAGGGGCTAACTGACCTGTTATTTATGGGTCTGTTATTTACGTTCTCATCCACCCACAAGCAGTCGGGCTCCAATTTTCTGAAGAATCAACCCCTTGGCGTTCTTGGAGGCTCATCTACAGAGATAATCAGCACAGATGCCCTCAGCAGGGTTGAACTGCTTGCGGGAGGGAACACGGATTTCTTGGTGGGAATCCAACAAATGATCTCATCCTAGAAAGGATGACAGAAATCACCATCTCTTATTGGGCAGCTTGTGGAAGCTGCCAACTGCAAGGATGGCCCCTCACCTTCTGCAAGATGGTCTGTGGTCAGTGTCCACACCTCAATCTCACCACCATCGCCACCTCCACATCTTTCCAGCCTTGATTTCTTGACAGGAGCAGTGAGGACTCAGAACACATCTACTTTTCCAAAAGTGATGGCACAAACAAGGCCCCCCTGACTGACAAGGGCTGGACTATGTGATAGGATAGCTACTGCTAGCCTAGAGGCAGGACACATCTCTCACCAAGGTTCCATCTCCATGCTGTCCCTTTCCCATAACTCTGCCCTCCTGGTGGGAGATGACCTGGTCACCACCCATGAAGCAAGGTGCCGATCTGCACCCCAAGGTTTGTACAGGTCACTGTTTGATGGGACTGCAAACAGGCTTTGCTGTTGCCCCCTCAGTGTCATATCTCTGTTGTGAAGTCAACTGTCCTCAAGACACTCCTTCTCAGCCCTTTGGTAGAAGGCCAACAATGCAATGACTGATCTTCCCTGCTCACCAAGCACTGTTCTAATTTCTCACCTGAGTCCCATCTTGCCCCCTGCCTCACAGCTGTGTTTTCCAAAGAGTAGCTTTCATTCTATTCTTTGAAGCTTAGGGAGTCACAAAGGTCTTACAATAGTCACTCAGCCTCCACCACAGTGACCTTGCTCTGCCTTAAACTGATCCCTCAGTGTCCCACTTGCTGACACAGCCTCCTGACCTTGTCAAAGGACTGTGCTAGAAGCAGTGAATGAGAGCATCCTGTCTGGGTCACGGAGAGGCTAGGGAAGACAGGTGGTTTCTGTACGTCTGAGGACACCCATTGCAAGGCTTTCACTGCCAGCAGGTCAGAGGGTGAGACTGGTTTGGAAGAGATCCCTCCCCAGGGTCCCTCCCTGACCAGCCACCCGGGTGCATCCTGGCAGTGGAATGGAGCGTTCCTGGCTCTGGCCAGCCTGGCTGACTTGCAGTGCCTCTGCTTTGCCTGTTCCCTTCATTCCTCCCTGCAACCTTTCTTGCTACCTTGCTCCTCCCTCACATACTTCTTCATCCTCAGACTTGACTTCTGTTTCTCTCTTTTTCTTTTTTCTACTCTCTACATCTCCATGTAGTGCTCCAGACCTCTGGTCCTTCCTTCTAGCTGTCCCACATTATTCCTCTTCCCTTGTTCCACTGCCTTTTGCCACAGGCACACATTTCTGTCCAGTCTAATCCTTTTTCTTCCAGTTCTTTCTCACTGACAGGCATATCCCTCCTCTGGCTCACTTTCCATTTCCATCCAAAGAAATACCCCCAACTCCCTACTGCCTGCTCTCAGGCCACCTCCACTCACAGCTTCTGAGAACACTGCTTACCTCAAAGGTGACTTTCAAGGCCCATCTTCATCCCTCCTATCTTCAGACACTCCAAAGACTCTAGAGAGGTGCTGACCCACCAAAAAAGATCTGCCCCTTCAGAGAGAGATAAGTCTGCCCAAGATCTCCTTCCTGCAACCATAAAGCCAGATGGATGGGTGAGGGAATGAGGATGAGCGCCTCCTCTAGGTGGAAGGAATCGGGGTCCAAAGGCAATGGCTTTTGAGCTCCTGGGCTGGAAGGTCCTTGGGACCTCCCGCTCTCCCTGCCTATCAGCCACTGTCTCCAGAGAGCCCAGCACACCCCAGTCCAACGCGATGCAGCTGCTTCTCTCTGTTTCTTCCCCAACCCTTTGCAACCCTTACCCGTATTCACTGCAAATTTCAAATTGTGGAAAGATTTATAAGACTGCAGCAAATCACAAGAAGTAGCACCCAAACTGGGCTTTAACTATCATTGCAAAGGCATCAAATATCCATCCAAAAAGAGAGGGTCCCTCCCGGAGGATAATGGTCTTTCCGTGAGTATTAATTAAACTCCCTGCTGGTGTGTTTCGGTACCTCTCTTTCACCCTGTAGATTTGTATACCAGTGCATGAATTCATCTTTGAAGGCTTTACAAGAATGTGCAATCTCCCTCTTTTATGTGTTTCCATATCTTAACTCATCTCGAGTTCACGTTCATAGCCACGTTCTTAGCCACGTTCATACTGTACTATGAAAAGCGTCTATCAACATATGTGGAAAACAGCATAAACGAATGTTTACTAACTCAAAATACAATTCCAAAGAAATAGGTACCACATGCACTTCTGCTTGAGCACCTAAAAAAAGGAAGATGTTTTGACATACATACGTGTATGCACATTTATTGTATGGAACTGAAACCACTCATTTCTCTATATACACAGCTTCAGTACTGCTTTTTTATCATTGATGTCATATACTAAAACCAGCACTATTCTTCTGCCAACAGATAGCAGAAGTCGGAGTCTCTCTGTACTGGCTGCCTACCAGAGAATAAAGAGTGATGTGAAATCACGTACATTCTCAAGGCTACTTCTTTTATTTACACCACCTACCCCAGGTTAACACGGGATGCCCAATGAGCTTTGAAGGCAATCCTGTGATCCTGAAACCACCTAAACATAAATGTTCTAGTCCTTGGAATTAACTCTGCCTTTATAATTGAGTCTCATCAAAGTCCCTGGAAGAAAGCAGACTTTCCCTCATCTTCAAAGTTTACTCTATCCTGACCCTCACAGGTTCACACTAGCTATAGAGCGTATCTCCCTAAGATGAAAAGCTTGTTCAAACACTCAAAAAATGCAGCAACTTCTGTGCAACACCACCACCTGCTACCACTCTGTCCTTACACTCTGTTTATGTGGTCAAGACATGCATAAACTCATGGAAGAAACAGACTTAGGAGATACATTCATATTAAGAGTGTATAGGATATTTATCCATCTGGTGCTCAGGTGTTCCCTGAAAACCCATAATCTAATTGCCCTGTGAATGTTGGTTCGTCCCTGTACACGAGAGCAAGTTGTGCTCGAGCTGTTGTTGTTTCCATGTTCTCTACAGCCATTGTGTCCTCTGATAAATTTGGAGAGAAATACCTTGGAAATTGCAAACCACAGTGTAATATAGAGAGCCCTTTCAGTGCTGCTGGCAGTCAGATAAGAGGCTTTTTTTTCCCCGTCCTTAATGATCTCAGGCATTTAGAGGAAAGAGATAAACCAGAGATATCAGAGCTCCTCAGGATCTACATATTCTGCTCTGCCAACAAACAAAAGAGAAGAATTTCAAATCCTCAGTGCTCTAGCTGAGAAATAAACATTCCTCTGTGCTTGAGCGTCTGCATCCACGTGCACACACTATGTCCAGGTGTGCCAGACACACAGAGTCCAACTCCACTATATTCACACATACCTCTGATGCCATTTAGGCCACGAAGCTGCATTCACCTCTAATCCCTTTATAATGCCTCTTTTTAACACAGCACCCTGCTTTTACAGAAAAAAATCTTTGGCACTGCTGAGTCCCTAGCAAAGTTATACCCCGTCATTTTCTACTCTTTGGGAATCCTTCACATTGCTGAAATCAGTACTTCAATGAGCTGTGCTAAGGACTAGCAGGGAGCATACAGCAATGTCGAAAATAAAATTTCCTCTATAACCAGCTTAGAGAGTATTAAGAGGACAATAACAGCAATCTAGGCACTGTGTAAAGACCTGTTTAAGGATTAGTCGGCGCTGACCCACATCGTGCAGCCAGTGGCACAGAGCACAAGTGCACTGATGCCATGGGGTGTCTTCTCAGATGCAGCCAGGCTGGGCTTCCTGCACCCTGGGGCTGCAGCGTGGGGTTCTCCTAACTTAAAACTGGCTGCAAAACCCAGCCCAAGCTTAACTGAGAGCAGTGCTATGTCTGATCCTGGTCTCTGAGTGTGACTGTCCTGGGTCCTGCACCCTCGCCCAGCTTGACAGATGCCAAACACAGGGACAAGGGGTGGCTGGCTGTTGCACAGAGGGATGTCGTGCACCCTGGTACATGCTGGGTACATGGACTGTACCCAACAAGGTCTCTCTCAGCTGAGCAGAGCCATGGCCAAGGCACTGGGACCCCTGAAGAGTTACCCCTTCCCCTCTCCCTCTTGGGCAGCTTCCTGCATGTTGTTTGTGCCTGTGATTTGCACAGCAAGCTATTGCCCAACAATTATATTTAGGATATTGAGTTATGCTATATTGAGACATGCCAAATCTCTGTCTTGGTGTTGGCCAACACTGGAATACCATCAGAAGATCGCAGCCATCCTTCCGTCTTCCTACATGCCTGCACAGCTTGTGTCAAAGCTAACCAGACTGCGAGATTTCTCATGATTGCTCAATGAATTGGTTATTTATTGACCCCTGCTCTATCAGCGTTTGGAGTCTTCATTTCAAGGACTTTATCTTTTTGATTCAATATTCAGGGCATTTGAGCTGTTCGCCTGCAGCATGGACATTTACTCAGTGAAGGAGATGTCATCTATCTGCTTACCAAAAACAAGATGGGTTCAGACACTTGGTGAGGACTAATCTCATGCCCTGAGAATGATGCAACCCAACAGGGTGCCTGATGTATTAAGAGACCAACCCCAGCTTCTGTCCTACTTTCCTGCTCTCAGAAACTCTTCTCACCTCAGTGTCTTCCCGGAATTAACTTATGATTCATTACTTAAAAATAAATAAACAAATAAATAAAATAAAATACTCCCAAGGTACCAGGAAGATCCCTTCGGAAGCAGAATGACCTCAGTCACCAACTTGGCCACTCATTAAAATAACTGAAGCTTGAGCACCTACCCCAGTGCCCCACAGGTTTGTGTGCAAGCTCTTAGGTTAACTCCCTGTGACAAAGCAGCCTAGTACATGATGACCTCTCCAAACCTCAACTGCAGATTTCCCTGCTCAGATGGACTGAGGCAGAGATGGGGCACGAGGTTCATTTTTGTAGCACATCATCGGGCCTCATGGAGTTTGATCTTCCCTGTCCAAACATGGGAGAAAAAAAACCCACCAAAGAGTGGAGGAGGTGGGGAAGCCACGCAGAGCCCCAGGATGCTGAACAAGAAAACAGTTTACGCCAACCTACAGGCCACACATGCTCCCTTAAACCTCTGCCTGCACCCCGGGGCAGCGGCGAGGCCAGGCACACACCTCCTCTGCTAGCTGGTTCCTCCACAGAGTCCATTTGCTGCTATGTGTCCAGCTGCAAGTCAGCCACACAGATGCAACTCTTTGTATGGACACACAACATGGGGTGATGCAGACTGTACTGTGGAGCTTTCTTCAGACAAGTCTTTAGACGTCTGAGAAACGAGACCTAGAGAGAGCTGCGCTCTGGGTGGCATCCACGGGAGATAATTGCTGCTGGATTAATTGCCTGGAGCTAAGGAGCAGTGCCTACATCAGCACTGCAGAGCTACCCCTGGCTCCTCCGCATCCTCATCTCCCTTCTCCAAACTGCACTGAAGGAAAATCAAAACCATTGTGTGATTGATGCAAAAGTGCCCAACAGCCTCAGTGCACAGGGAGATGAGAAGGGTTAAATTTATTTCAGTGCCAGCAAGCGGAGCCTGAAGGAGCAGTTCCCCACACAACCACGCTCCCCCCTCACCTCACGGCTCCTGCCTTCTCTCGCTTCCCCCGGACGAGTCCCGGTTTGTCCTGAGGTTTGTTCTGCTCGCCTTGTTTATGCGCATGGTAATTTTGGATGTGGTAAGGGCAGAACTGTAGCAACATGCCCCTCTGCCACCCGCCATGCTCCGCCGCGGCGCGGTGCCCCCGCAGCGCTCACCTCGCTCGGCGCGGGTTCTCCTCCTGCCCCTCACTTGGGCAGCAAGGGCTGAGCACAACTCAGAGGTGTTTCAGGGTTTCACCTGATTCATTCCGAGTGTCTTCCAGGGGCCTGTTCCACACAGGTCTCATAAATTACAAGTAAAATCCTTCTCAGAATACGATTAATGGAAGTGTTTATAGTCAACAGTTTGCAGGAAATCCCCTACCACATCTATAAACGTCAAATTGGTCGCTTAACTTTCAGGAGGGTTGGCAGCTGTGCTTTTCTTAGGACGCTTGATTCTTGTGCCAGAAATACAAGAAGTGTGAGCTCCTTGCATTTCTGCAGAGATGAGTATCTGAGATTCATCCCCAATTATTATTCATCAGGCCCTCGTCCTAGGTGAGGATGTCTTAGCACCTACCGCATGCAGGTACATACATGAACGTGACAGTGGTGAAAGCAACAAGAAGGTGCTTGAAGGAGGATGTGACACAGCACGAGTGGAGATTATGGACTCTCTTCCTGACCCCAAGCAGCAACAGCCTCTTGTTCGATATTAAATAAAGGATGGATGGGATATGCCATGATGGCCATTGGCATTGAAGGCAGTGAGTTGCACCTGATGTGACACATAACAGAAGACAAAAGTGAACACATCAATGCTGTACTTTGAGGATCTGTTTGCAAACCAGACGCACCTTTTCTGTTGGGCAAATATAGTCAAGTCACCGGTGAGGCCAGTGATCCTGACAAATATTTCCACTGCAAAGAGCAAGTCACACAGCCAAACACAGAGCGTGGGTAGTCCCTCACTACGTGGGTCTGTGTGGAGTAACATGCTGTGGATGCCAAGCAAGGATGGGCTGGTTGCTCCTGGTGCACAGCCACATACAGAGCTGCTAGTGCCGTCCTTTCCCTGGGTGCTCCCAGGTGCCCACCACTGTTTCCCATGGCAGTGCACACACAACAGCCCTGGAAAAGCCTTGCCTGGGTGGAGAGGACAAGGAAGTGTTTGTGCTCTGTACATCACAAGCACAAAATGGAAGGAACATGCCTAGGAAAGTGACACTGAGCAGGGAAATACTGAGGGGTCACAAAATCTCAACCACGTCAAGAAGAAGTTATGCTGGGCAATGCCTTGCCATAGGACACTAAGGATGGCTGAAGTCTGTGGGATTCAGAAAGGGATTACATTGATCCATGGGGCATTAGTGGGAAAATATCACTTATTTGTTTGACCAATTCTTTCACCATTTGATTACCCTATTTGGTGGCATCTTTATGTCCTTAGATGCAAACTTGCAAGCATAGAATCTTATCTCAGCCTCTTACTTTCAACTCCCAACTAAACACACATTCCCTGGACTTGGCCATCAAACCAGCCTCTATGGGTAGGCCGAAGTTGCCTTATCCTCAGCTTTCAGTTGTCTTCTGCCATGGCCCAGTAGCACAAATGCACTTTTTATCCCAGTGAGTAACAATCCCTATGCTACAGGGCGTGCCAAATCAGAGAAGTCAAAGTGGGAAATTCACCAAGTGGCTTTCCTTTAAAATTGATATCTTTGCTACAACTTATTCTGGTAGTCCTTAAATTAGGTATTCTTAATCACTCTTGGTCAGCTTAAAACAAATTAAAACCACGGCAAATTAGAGAATACAGCTGAGAGAGAATACAATGAAATCTTGCTCCCTCCACTCAAAATCGTAATGAAAGCCAGACCGCCCACACACCAACCAGAGATGACAACTGAATAGGCAGAGGTCCCATACCAATCTTCCCACTTGGAATACCTCTTGCCTCCAGAGATCAGCTGTGGGAACCAGCAGAAAGATCAGCTGGCATCAGCTCAGTGAAGAGCAGAGCAGATGTCCTCTCTGGGATGGCCATGTCCCAACCCGCTGGAGCATTAGCAGGTACACAAGCTGGTGACCAAGGCAGTCAGCTGCGGAAGCTGCCAGCTGCCTTCTCTGCCACGTGCCAGGAGGGCTGGCATGGCCTGCAAGCCTACGCGGAAGCAACCAAATGCTAAATCCTCACTTGATTCTTCTTTCTCTGCACCCCAAATCATGACCATTGCATCGCAACACAGCCCCAGGCCCAAGTGTTGGAGGAAGTTTTCAGTGTTAACTCAAATTCCCAGGCGGCTTTCCCCCTGCTCCTGCTCTCCTTCCTGCTCTCGGCAGCAGGGCTGGGTAAGCCACTCCTGGGTGATTCACTCCCCACTAGGTAGAAAGGCTTTCTTGGATACACACAGCTGGGCACAGGAAAGAGGCACAAGGCCTGTGATCCAAGCTGAATCACTGCGCCCCAAATGAGCTCCTGCAAGTAGGGACACAGCTCCAACGGAGGTCGTGGTAAGGTGACTATTGCAACAGCACAATGCGTGACTCACTACCAGAGAAAAATGCAATTTTGGGTAGGAATGGGGAATGCAAGGAGGAGAGCAACCTGCCAGGGCATGGACTGGGGGTGCAAATCACGGAAGCACCTAGATCACCTAGGTGAAGGGGAAAGCAAACTACTGCAGAGCAATGAGAAAGTCTGGCAGAAGGCATTCAGAAAGCGAGCCTGCCAGGAGTGACGAGCACCGAGACACCCGAGCACCTCGAGGGCACCAGACCCTGCTGAGTTCAACCAGAAAAGATCCTCCTCCCATCAGAGTGCCAGGAGCAGGCAGGGAATTTTCTGTTTCTGTTTTCTCTGGAATCTACCCACCTAAATCCCCATGCGAACAGGGATGTGGGTAGGCTGTTCACCCAAGGCTGTGGCTGCCTAATGCCAGAGCGCCTCTTGCTAAACCCGCCTGGTGCACCCAGGGCAAACAGAACCACAGCAGTGACAGCACTCGGTGCGGGTAGTGCTAGGTGTGAACAGGCCACTTGCACCTTCCTGTCCCTTCCCCTCCACAGCAGCTGCGTCCTGGGGCTGCACCCACGGGTGCAACTCCCATGCCCAGGTGCCTCTGTGGGCACTGCTTTGGGTAATGCCAGCCTCCTGCACTGCATCTGCCCCACAGGATAACAGGCGTTTTCTCACACCCATGTTCTTTTGCTCGTCCCTGAAGGCAAGGCAGCCTTGAATAGCATTTCCATTTTGTGTTGCAACAAGATACAATCTCCCCGAAGTCAACTGTCCCAACAGCTTTGGCAGGAGAGGCAGGGGAAAACGGGCAGAGGTTCCTCATAAGGCACCGGGGCTTTTCGGAGCCCTGCTGGGAAGTGAATCCCGTGTCCCTTGTCTGGGACACTACCTGGTCCCAACTTCAGCTGTCTGCAGCAGAAGGGAAGGTTTCGGCTAGAAGACTGATGCTGAGATGACAATCATGAGATGACGGTCATGAGGAAAGCTGGCAGGGCTTCCTCCTGCTCCCCTCTCAGCCAGCTGGACTTCTTCCCAGGGCCTCAAGAGGAAGGGAGGAAGGGAAACAGGGCCCCTTGATCACCTGGGCTAACAGCAAGGGCTCCCTTGTCTCCCTCTAGTGACTGCAACCCCTGGAGCCTCCTCATTGCATTCAGGTTAATTGGGCTGCTTCATTAGCCCAGGTTGTAACTCCCCAAGTTCCTGGGGCTCTAGGCTCTATTCTCACAGAGGACAGAGCCTGTCGCGCTCACAGAGCGGTCAGGCAGGAATCTCCCCCGACCGGTGGGAGTGCTCATTTGTATGGCAGCAGCATGTCAGAGTCGGGGTACGGAGCCAGAGCCCTGTTGTGCAAGAGGCTGTGCAGAAGGGAGGAAAATAAATACATAAACCAGGCGCATCTCCACTGGGAATTTCTCAAAAATCATCACCCTTTGGGATGCAAAGCAGCTAGGCCTGGAGAGCAGCGAGGCATCGTTATTAAATAAATTAATTAGCTCAGCAGAGCCCGCCAGGTACTGAGCACTTTCCACTTCCAAGCAGGTAAATGAGTCCGTGGGAACAGAGGCCGCTCCGCACTCCAGGCAGCGCGGGCCGCGCGCTCCCGGTAACGTAACGCGCGCTCTGCCATGGAGGCGGCGCTCGCTGCGGGGCAGAGGGGTCCGCCGAGGCGCTGGGGACGCAGCAGCGTCGCGCAGGCCCTGGCGCGGCAGACGGGGCTCACGGTGAAGGGCGGCCTCGGGCCCGCGCAGCCCCGCGAGGCGCAGGGAGCAGCGCTGTGGAGACCGCGAGGCAACCGCGGCCAGGGCCCTGCCATGAGGGAGCTGCGAGCGCCGCCCCGCGCTGCCCAGCGCCAGCCGCCTTGGTAGGCAGGCCAGATGCCTTCGATCCCCTTCCCAGCCCTATCTGCTGCCTCTACAACCCAACTTTCATCACCCTGGGGTCTGGCAGGAACGCGCTGTGCAAACTCTTCCCTCCTGCCCTAATTGCAGCCGTTGGGTGACACTGGCAGGCACGAGTTACGTAGGCAGCACGGGGGGCAGGTGACAAGAGGCAGCCTGCCCGTCACCCTCCTCCTCCTCTCAGCTGTAGGCATGAGGTTGGCTTTGATCCCTGATTCAGAGGAGGTGGCCCTGGGCTTGGCTGTGGGTCAGAGCCTGTTGGGAGGAGGCCAAGGGGAAGAGGCACAGGAGAAAGGCACCCAGATGGAAAAGGATGGATAGGGTGCGCTCCCTCCCTTCACCCTCCTGCAGGGCAGGCTCAGCTGCGATGGCCTCTCCAAAGTCTTTCCTCCAGATACTGTCCAGCAAAGGGAAAAAAACAACTTTCATCCCTGCTAGAAGGCTGGGCATTTCAGGGGTTCTTCAGAAGACTTCCTGCGAAAACCCTACCAACCCTCTTGCCTGCATTCCCAAGGAGAACACTCACCAGGGAAGCAGGGAGAGAGATCGCTGCTGTAAGAGGAAGTCCACAATTACAGCACAGGTTATTACTGGAAAATAACATTCCCTGGCATGCTGCAAGTAAAATCTAAATTCCCCCAGCTCGGGTGCAAGACAGCCCACAGCGCTCATTCCAGGATCCATTTGAAAAAGAGAAAATGAGGTGATATTTATGATGGCGGAGATAGATAAAGCTGGTAGGGGAAAAACTCCAGGAGGGCATTTCAAACATTAATACTGCATCCAAAACAGCACAGTCTTTTCTCGGGGGAGGGAAGGATGGTGAACAAGAGCGGCTGACAACTCCTGAAATCAAATCTCTGCACAACCTCCTCGTAATCGGAGCAGCAGCAGTGCGCACAGTCCCAGGGGCATTACTGTATCGTCTCCTCTTCCTCGTGGAGAGGACAGGGCTGCCCAGACTCGAGGCTCCTCGAAGAGCCCTTGTACCTGGTCTGCCAGCACTAGCCACATCCCAGACACGCGGTGGCCAACACCAAGCCACTGCAGCACGGTGGAGGCCCACGGGCTCTGCCTTGGCCGACAAGCTTTGTTGTCCATCCCTTCTTCCCATCTGGCTATGGGGGACGTTTAGGTTGATTCTTTACTAGCTCTATGGCCATGTCCCAGTCCAGGACACGCCAAGCCCATTTCACCACCTGAGAATGCAGCTGTTGCAGCAGAGTGTGACCTGTCTCCCCTCATGCCCCCCTTATCCTGAGCGGGTGTTCCTGCCTGGGGAAACACACCACGTGCCCCTTCCTCCCAGGCTCCTCCAGAGAGGCAACAAGCACCTAGATCTCCCCGACGGGCTGCGGACACATCGTGTGTCACTGCACAGCTGGGCAAGCGGTGCAAGGCCCTGCTCACCCTCAAGTGAGGCTGGGTTAGGGCTGCTGCCAGGCTCCTCCATTGAGGGAAGGCTGATTATTCCTGCCAAGAGCCACAACTCTGGAAAGGCACATCATTTCAAGGATGATTTGCTGGTTTTTCCCCCCAGTCAAATCTGGAACCCCACTCTGTCATTTTTGTGAGGCCCTTGGTCAGTGGTAAGATCAGAAAAGGACAGTCAAGAGAAGAAGGGAACAAGACCAGGCAGGTCAGATGAAGCCAGGCTCCTTTGCAGAAGTGCTGAGCTCTGCCTAGGTGCTCAGCACTGCTTGGTCCAGCCAGCTGCCGCAGGTGTTACTCACTGATTGAGGGCCTGGAACCATATACATCCACCTTAGCAGAGGTTGGCCTAAGGGCCCTACCTTGCTCTTGATGTTAATGAGATGTTAATTGACAGCATTAATAACAGAAGTGGGAAAGCGGGTCTTTTCAAGAACATCCCAGAGCAGTAGGTGCTCAGCTCCCTTTCTGGCCAAACCACAGCTTTGGAAAAGCCCCCGGTTCTGCAGGACCATCTGTACTCACTTACTGCAGGAGTGAAGCGGTTGCAGTCCCTCTCCCCGCTTCCCAGTCCGCATTGGCTCAGGGTATGCTGGCACCTGGGAGCAAGCA